>NC_034411.1:45049307-45093201 GCF_002078875.1 Numida meleagris | reverse complement strand
TTCTGTACGGTTTTCACAGCCCTAACTGTATTTGCCAAATGCTAAGTCAGGACTGGCGCTACGTAGTCATGATTCGGAGCAGTACTGCTACGTATCGGTACAGGATTTCTCTTCCTTGGAGACTGAACTTCCTGAAGACCACAGGGAAGACTCTGTCTCTCCTGTCTGAAAGTGCCAAGTGAACAGAAGAAAATCCATGTAGACTTTGTAAGAAGGAGGTTGTTGCTACGTTCTGAGAGAATCAGCTAAAATCATAAGTCATAAAGATTTCAATTCTGATGTCATAAAAGACGTAACCTCTTCTAGGAGTGGCTGCCACTTAGCTTCTCTCAGCCACTTTTCTATGTAATGCTATATAAAAATTGTTAACCCGCGGGCATTCAAAATAAGTTCAATTATTTTTTTTTTTTACCAAACATAACAATGGAAGTTGGAGACCAGGGAATAGAAAGGCATACACTGTGTGAGTGAATGCGACTCCTCCAGATAACTGCTGCTCTAATAACTCACTTCTATTTTCCTGACTTGCAGGCACTGTTAAGCTCTGAGAAAACACGCATTTGGATTTGAACCATGTGGTATAATACATTATATTTATATTTTACATCATTGCACTATTTTTAATGTCTTTTTCTCCTTTTTATCTTGTTTGAAAAATCTAGTGTGATTTCCACTAGTAGCAATTTCCTCATTCAAGTGTTTCGTACAAAACAGTTCTAAGATTATTTGAAAAATCTTACTAATACTGAAGAAATACTGGAAAGCCTTGAGTCAGTACTTTACATACCAATGCGCACCCTTCACACTAGAAAAGAGAACTAAGTTCATAAGAATAAGTTAATTTCTGCCTTTTTTTTTCCAAGGGAAATGGGAACTTAATTCCTTCTTTAAGTTTATCAGTAATCTTCTTGGTTATGCAGCAGTTTGGACATGTTTCTAGTTTAAGAATACACTAGCTGACAATAATGGACATCTGTTTCTTCCTTTAATTAATCCTATCAGAAAAAGGCCTGCAATCACACGTGAAACCCATACTTCAGCTTTATAGCTTTTTGTGACTTCTAAAGGTAGAATTACGTTCCTGCGTGAGGAAAAAATGGCTCTTTTCCTATAAAAACAAGATTTCACCTACCTCCAACGAGTTTTCTGATAACTCTTAGGTTCAGCAAATGAAGGACTTTGGGGCTCGGATGATGTCATTTCTTCATAAGTCGTTTTTGCTAACAAATTTCAACTCTCACATATCAGTAAAGCATTCATATATTTACTGGTTTGAGAAACAAACCATGGTGCGTTTCTGTATGTAAAAGAGCAACGTTTGGCTATCCAGCTAAACAACAATAAGTACAGGTAAAGCTATTCAGGCTGTAACTAAATAATGCTCATGTGAGAGAAATATCTACAGTTTAAGTAACATCTGTTTCAATGGTCTTTGGATGGACCTATGCAAAAAATTCTAAGAAAAACAGCTTGGAGAAAAAAAATACATTAAGTGCTTTTGGCTGAAAACATTTTGAGACAGCTACCAAAGGTTTAAGCTTTTAACTAATTTAGGGACGGGTCCCAGTTTGTGAAACAGCTTGAAAGACTTCAAGTTTATCTCCATCTTAAATGAGCCAGCGTGAATCGACTGAAGTCAACTTCTCAATTTTTACAGCCAATATATTTGAAGTTTGTTTAAAAAGTGTCTTGAGTGTTCCACAGCTGCAGCATCAGCAACCACATCAGCTTCATGGTGTAGAGACAAATGGATGATGTGAGATTGATCTTTCCTTTTACACACCTAGCAATGCTCAATAAGGCTGATGCATGGAAGAGAATGACTAGCACCTGCTACTTTAATAAGACTGACTGAGACACTACTATAAGGAGTATAGTGAAGAAGCCCGAAGCTCCAAGGCATCAGTTTCTGCTGGCTGTACACAGAGATGGACAAAAATCCCATTAGGTTAAAACAACTGCATGGTGCCTAAAGCTAGATAAAATGCTTCCTGACACTATCTGTGGCCAAGGAGGATATTGGAACAATATGGCCAAGGAGGCCTATGGAACTGCATGAATGCTCCATTTCACAACTGCCTTGTTAGGTAGCTAGGGAAGACAAAGAGAAGACTACACCAGAGAGAGCAAGCACCTCTTTCTTACTCAGGCTTTTCACTGATGTCACTGAGAAACAAACTGAATAAACATAGATGAACATGCGGCAGAACAGGTAAAGTAACCAGCAGCGTGAAGAATCAGCTTCTGCGAAAACGTTTCAAAATCTCTGATATGAAAGATCTGATTTACAAGATGACAACAATTTGAAGCTTTCAGAGCGTTAACACAAAAAAAAAAAATAATGAACTAAGCATTGGCATAAATATTTTATGACCATTAAATTCTGCATTTAAGGTATATATACTCGAGTACTTAAGAGCTCCCCCAAAAGTAATCACATAAAACAATTTCCTCCTTCATCCTAAATAGAAACTGACGAAGTTCCTCCTCTTGCTAAAAACTCAAGATATATGTTACCCAAAGCTACACCTTCTCTAAAACATACCCTACATAACAATTTACATTAATTTCCACAATTCTAATAACTAGAATTTGTAGAATTACTATAAATTATTATTCTCAGAAGTGCCACAAAACTTGGGGAAAATATGACTGTCTTACCGCTATGTTTCCACTGCACTTTGGGGACTGGCAAACACCAGTTATTCTGTTTGGAATCAGCACATCATCCCAGCAAGATGGGCCCTTCAGAGAGAAACAAAACATATGAGGGTTTTTACATACTTAATATGTAAACATTTAAAAGTTGGCTTTGTTGCCTCTTTTCCTGTCCCCATTCCTTTTAAGGGGTTTTTTTAGAGAGTTTTATTAATTTAATGCTGGAAGAATACAATCAGATGACAATATTCATGAGTAAAGTTTAGTCATTAACATATACAGCCCCTCCATTCTGCATTCAACACTGTGAGCAGGAGTCCAACAGGAGGTGGCTTCTCAGCTTAAAACTGTGAATGAATCATTATTAAAAAGGCTACAAAGACTCATCTTCTGGATGGCCTATAGTTTACTGAAGGCAAAAAGGAGAAAAACAAGGACACAAAAGTTGGAATACACAGAAATACTGGAGCATAACAAAAAACAGGTTAAGTAGCTTTTCTGTATTTTCCTGTTTAAGTAACTGTTCATCGCTAAGTACACTAGAAAACACAGAAAGTAAATTTAAAGATTACTATTAGCATCATTAATATTCTATATCTGCAAAATACTGTGGTTAACAAGATACATCAGATAAGAATGCATATACAAAGACATGTATAGAAACATTTATAAAAATACCAGCATATAGGAAATTTCTAAAATTAACGCTATCAGCATTTATTTTAATATTAATCTCATATCAGTTAAAATTTATTGTGTAGACAATAAAAATTAGCCAGTCAAATAGATACAAAGCGTAAATATATCTACACATATGGAAAAGAGCACCTAATAAAATATCAATAAAATATTTAATATTCTTAAATCTCAAGAGCATTTGGGACCACAATGCCATCAGTATTCAAAATCTACATATGGAAAGATGGTGTTTCTGAATTTATTCTTTATTTCTTTCCTAAAAATTACTAACGTGATCGATTTCACTGATTGGTACTAAGAACTCAGGTAGCATTTAGTTGGAATTATATGTCATACCTCCTAGATATCATTCCTGAATTTTAAGTTCTCAAAATACATCATGTATATATACAATCCACATTTATTTTAGCAGTGCACATCACTTCACATTAACAAGCATTTAATTCTACCTGCTACTTCACTGACTAGTAATTGAGCATCCTAAGATCTTCATTCTGCATTTCTTCAATCAGACATCATTTTTTATTATACTGAAGTATTTACTGTGCAAAAGCTTAATCAGTGTACTATACACCTTTTCATGCAAACCATACCATAAACAATATTTGTTTCTACATAGATAACTGAGGAATGCCACTACTCACCTAACTCCCCTATGAAGACTGGTCATTGTAGCTCTCCCTTCTTTCCTTTCAGTAAATTGCCTGTCCGTGCAAAAGTCTTATATGACAGTTTTGTTTCCTTAAAGCCACTACTTAGGAAACGATATCAATATCTTTCGGAAAGCCAAGTACCTTGTAATAACTGTAATGTCTCATTCACACAGTTGTTTATACTTCCAGAGAACTCTTAAGAGGAATGCTGTTAAGTCATGACCAAACCTTAAAAAAGGCCCAAGTTATATCACATACTTGATATCACATACTTATATATCCACAGATTCCCCACACTATTTTCTCCTACTTCATTCAGTCCAGGTTTCACGCTTACTAGTCCCAACTTTCTGGATTTGTCCTGAAATTTTCTCTGTTCTTTTATGCATCAGTTACATCAAGCGCTTACCAGTCTTAAGACACCAGAAGGATTTGGCGAACGAGATTTTAAATTCTGTTCGAAGTTTTGCTATTTCATATTCAGTCTTTTGGAACTCCTGAGCACCGTCTAACTCTGGCTATGTTTTTTCCTTCCATTTGCTCCAGTAACTGTCCTTACCAACAAAAGGTCCTGTGCCAAATCCACAGAGGGGTTCTAATGGGTACTTTCTAGTTTCCTCCATAGCGCACACACTTGTTTATCCCCATAAATAGATGAACAGGCTAAATCTGCTTTTTGCTATACTTCAAAAGAACTTGTCAGTTTTTCTGCTGTTTGCAAGTTAAAATCTTTTTTTTTACTTGCATAATTGCACTAAAATATTTAAGTCACCTAAACTACTTTTTTTAACCTAATTATTTGTATTATTTTTCTGAGAGAGAACCCCTCGATTCTAATAACCCTTCTTTCCTTTTTCTTTCTCTCTCCCCACAGTTTAGGCATTGTAGCTTCCTTTCAGTCCTCCTTAAATTTCTGTTCGCATAATTTTTGATTCTTTCCATGTCCATTCATTTCTATGTCTCCTGGAAAATTTAACTCTTTTCAACTGACTTCTTTGAAAGAAGTATCCTTAATTATACGCCTCTTCTCTTTTTTGAGATTAAGCACAATATCTGTGGCTTTCTCAGACTGCTGGATGATGCTGAACGTAAATATACTACAGTCTCTGATAAAGGACACATGTTCTTAATACTACAAGTGGGGTACACTGCATGATCTTCCCTTGCAGGTTATTGCAACAACTTTTCTGTAAGACACTCCAACAGCGCCTAAAAGCTTAATCTTGGGATCATGTTCTGACTTGACACTTACCTAATTTACATTGAAGCAATTTAAATACCCCATTATCATTTTTTTTTTTCATGCACTTCTAAGCTTTTGGTTTACTGAGCATGTTAGACACTACCATCATCTAGTCAAGTAGCAGCTAATGGGTGTCATGCGTTTTTCCTGTTCAGGTATATAATTTTATTCCATAAAGATACTGTGCTACTTCCTGACTTGTCAAACACAAGTAAGACTAACAAGGTAATATTTCCTTAAAAATCTATCCTTCCTTCATAGTCCCATGTGTTTGCATGCATTTATTAGTTCCTCTAAACTAGAAAAATATGTTCTAAGTATTTTCAATTATCTTTGGATAATCCTTATGTAACTTATGTTCTGGAAGGGGGTGCTAGAAAAGAAGGACAAGTAGTAAGAAGAAAGAGTGCTTTTTTTTTTTTAAACAAACACATCCTAACACCCACAATTTTTCTGATCCCGTTAATAATATCTACAGTAAATCTCCCTGTTACATCATCCTTCCTTAATCATTAATTCTGCTTTCACCTGCATGATATTAAGACTTTCAAAGTCAACAGTGTTATGCCAGCACACACACAAGAGTCCCACAATTGCTACTCAATAAGGTAATTTAAGTATCACGAGTAGAAACAGTTCTGCAAATTTCATCAGCTATGGCACTGGTTACACTGATTGCATAAGTAGAAAACATTTCAAGCCAAATTTTTTTTATTTTTATTTTTTTTTAAGTTTGTTAGTCCTTTAACTTTACTAGAATTATTCCAATAGAAAGATTCCCAAGTATTCCATAGTTTGCAGGATCAGGTCAATAATCAGAAAAAAAACTAAGAAGTGATTATGCCACAGCATCCTAGCATTTGTGAATGCAGCAGCTGAGTTGCAAAATATAATCAAGTAAATATCCTTATAGAAACCAGAATAGAATTCATGTAATATTCACTCGTTAAACTTCAATAATTGCAACTAGCATGCGATCAACTCCAAATATGTTTAATATGGCAGTATCTTATTACTTACTGATAGGAACAGCAATATTACTTGAGTTTCTTGGTTACTTTCCTGAGGTCCCATCTACAAGGGCAAGCTAGTGCACTACATGGCATGCTGTGAACTTAGCACTCTCACATGCTGCAATCATTTCCTTTGGACATTTCTCATTCACATGATTAGTTTTCACAAGAACCAGCTCCATTTGAAATGAGAATGTGTTATCTTTCACTTAAGGAATGTTAAAAGCATATTCACAGTGAACTAGTATCACAGTCCCACACCATCAGCAACTATTCAACTGTTCACTCACTGTAGCTCACAACTTCCTAGTTTTGTTTCAGAAAATAAAAGTACAACATCCACTTCTTTTCATCAAGTGCAGCAAAAGGCATACAAACTAAAAGAAAGTCAGATGTACTTAGCTCTTCTGATAACATTACTCAGGTGTGTGCGGTGTGTGTGTAAAACACCACCACCACCTCCATCCATGCTTTACTTTCCATATTTGTAATAAGAGCAATTCTCATTTCCCAGACCTGTGCTTGGCATTCTTGATGGTAATATTTTATAATCAGTGATAATGCAATATACTTAAAAGATGTACTATGTTTGAGAATTTTAGTTTGCCACCTTCAAAAAAATAGAAAAAAGACATATGTCCTTGAAAAACTCTGAACTACGAGTGCTAATGTTTCTCCAATGACAGCACTACTAAGCTTCATTTCCATAATTGTGCCAAAATAAAATTAGGAATTTTGGTGAGACAAGCACTTTGAAATGCAATTTTTCTGTTGCTCTTTCTCAAGTCTTAGAAAAGTCTCTCAAACTGCAGAGCAGTCAATCACTTGTGCTGGTACAATTCTGCATGCTCTAGTGCCTGTAATTATTAGTTTACATTAATCAAGAATGCACTGTGAGAAGGACAAAGCCTTCTGATTGCAAGATTAAACCAACTGCCCCTCTCGTGCATAGTCACAGAGAAAAGCTATACAAGAATATACCAGAGCAGGCATTTTCCGGTGTACAAAATAGAAATAAACAGAATAAAGATCTACAGGAAGAATATCAGTATATCACTGAATTTAGAAAAGATAATGTCAAATGCAACTGAATATTTCCCATACAAACTGGTGTGGGAATTTTCACGCTTTGGGAATATGGTAGCTGTTCTTTACTTTTTTGACAGGGAGGACGTGGAAAAAAAAAATTAAAAATCAGCAAATGGCACATCAGATTTGAATGGAAGCTCCTATGCAGTACATGAAGGACAGGGACGATGGAAGTGTTTTTTTTCCATGTATGAGGGAAATACTGGAAACCTATACCCATTCTGCCATATACTGTACGGGTGGACTGCAAAACAGACAGTACACTGTACCTCCAGTATACTTGCCATCCCAAAGCCAGTAACTGACTTCATACTGTAGAATGATGAATGGATTTCAGCCAAACACTTAACAACAAGAAAATCTCTGCAAACAGAAGTAGTTTTAGAGATCTCAGATGACAAATTATTCAAAGTGAAGTTGCTGACAGAATTGTTGACCTGTGAAGTCAGGGAAAGGTCAGAAACAGAGGTCAGCAATGTAATCCAGTAATTCAAAGACTTTGAATCATTTAAAAGGCTGAAAACTATCCATGTATTTAATGCTTTGTATTTTTCCTGCTTTATATTCTCCCCTAGTGAACAATATGCAGCAGAATATCATTAAAATACATCTTTGTACCTGCTAATACGTACATGAGAGACATAAATCATGAAAATGTTGAGCAAATGACCCAACCAAGGGACAAGTATTAATGCAAAAGGATTTTTAAAGTAATGTAAGAAATAATTCTAGGTACTTGAGAAGGTTTAAAGTCAGCATAGTCACTGAAGAAGGGCTAAATCTAATGCAAGCCATGCAAGCACTTTTGTACAATACTGGCTATTAACCTGCCTAAATGAGAGCATATGAAAAGTTAACACTCGGATGGTGCCCCTCTCATCATGATTTTAGTAGCTTGAGGAAATGAGAAGGTTCCCCAAAATGCAAGTATTGAAAACAAACAAACAAACCATTTTCGGCATTCCATACTGATACCTTAGTGCAGATATCCCTGCTGTTAACTGCTTTCAGTACCAGAATAAGAGGAACCAGTTCTGGCCCCCAAACACAGTAGCAACTGAGAAGTATTCTTATGATAAACAGATAAATGCAGACAATGTAACTATCTTTTATTATTATTGATTTTGATCATTAGAACAATAAAGCACATGCATAGCTTCATTCATATGAAAAAATAATAGTAAAGCACAGCTAATCACGTCTTAAGTCTTCACAAGATTGAAGATACCAGTTTGATTTATACTGGTATCTTAATGATGAAATTTTCCTTGAAGAGTGCTCTACTTACTTAGCAAATTGACAGTTTTATGTCAATAGTTATAAGTCATTGGAAATGAAGTAGCTGACAATTTGCTGAGCCACATGAAGTTGTGTAATTAGGAAGACTCCCTGTATGCTCGTCATTTCAAATCAAACATCAGAGAATAACATACCTATGTGAAAAAGCAGGTAATTGTAGTGAAATAATTTATATCATTATTTTATTAATCATTACTTTCCCTTTCTAATTATAGGTATAATCATTTAAAAAAAGCCTATTAAGAAATTTTTAAGAAGTTCTGGTTTTTCTTGTTTCATATTTTATTCTAGGACATGGATTTATAGGTGTAATCCCACTATTTCAACTAGATAACAAGGCTTCATAGAAAGACATTGAGATAAATGTCTCCAGAATCATCTGTACATCAGAAGTATTTTAAAGTAGGCACTCTGTTGCCAGTTTTTGCCTAATACGGGCATAAAACTGATTGTTAAGACTATAAAAGACGTGTCCAAAAATAACCCCTTCTCACCAAAAAGGGGCAAAAAGAATACAAATTCAAGTCCAATGGCACCTGAAAAATTAAACTAAAAGAATATGGTTGTTGCCTGATAGGCATATAGAATCTAGAAAGGAAAAGAGATAACAAGTTTAAGAAAGAAGAAATGGAGATAGATTATCCTAAATAAATTAAAATAACACTACCCAAGTAACACAAACTACTGACTCCTAACCTACAGAGTCAAAATATATGATTCTGCCTTTGTCTAGATAGCATTATATGCACGGTCAATATTGAAAGAAGAAAACAGAGCAGGGGAAAATGCTTGTAACTCTCTAAAGATGTAATGCATCTATTATATTGGTTGAAATTTTAACAATTAAATACTTTTTTTTTAAAATGATATAACATCAGCAGATTCTACTGAGGCTCATATATCCAGGAGCTAAATAAAAAATTAAAAGATATCAGACCCTCAGGCTTTGGTTGCTGTCACTGCCATAATGACTTCTCAAGAGTCTTCTTAAAGAGGCTAAATCAGTATGAGCCAAAGGAGCTTACAGTTATGAGAAGTCAAAGCTTCAAAGACGCTTCTTCTGGGCCATATTGAGCTGACCTTATCTGAGCAGGAGAGGCAACCCACCTGTTGTTCAAGCTACAACTCTCTACATTAAAAACATTAATTGGAGAATTAAACGGCTTTGGCTGAAATTAGAAAGTGCAAAGACTATTTCTGAAACCTATCTAAAATGCTGTTCATGTTCTCTTCCTTTCCACCCTACAAGTCATACTTACAAAGGTGTAAATGAACTAAACATGAATTAAAACTTTATTCATACCTTGGCTTCCTCAAAAATGGCAGCTACCTTCAGTACACGGATGTCAGCCATCAAACTTTCCAGGCTGGGCTGTGAAGAGCAAGCCCAGGAAAGACCCTTGTCCTCAGACACTGCCAGGGCCTGGCTGCAGGAGGCAGACTCCCAGGGCCCCTGCCCACAGGCCAGGGCTCCCCTTCAGCTCACTGCAGGGCTCACCAGACCACAGTTCGGCACAAGCCAAAAACAACAATTATTTATCATTAAGATGATACAGGCATGTGACCTGGCCCAGCCTGTCCCGCAGCCGCCTCCTGCCCTGTGCCATCATGGCGGCGGCTCTTGCCGCCAAGCAGCCCCACTCAGCCCCAGGTGCGTACCCGTTGCTCAGCAACAACCCAACACAGGTATGCTAGGAGCACGATCCGTGCTGAAACCAGGGCACAGGCAGGGCGCAGTGCAGTGCTAACTCAAGTGCCGGCAAATAATTGTACGTGTTTTGATGCACTGGCTAAACACAGTCCTGTTAACAGCAAAAAATATGCAGCTGTGCTTTCCATTTTGATAA
Source organism: Numida meleagris (assembly GCF_002078875.1). Classification (NCBI taxonomy): domain Eukaryota; kingdom Metazoa; phylum Chordata; class Aves; order Galliformes; family Numididae; genus Numida; species Numida meleagris. Next base: position 45,082,700 of record NC_034411.1, on the reverse strand, counting down.
AGGAATTTGAGAACAGTTTCAAGATTGCTGAAAAAAATCAAATTTTTTTGTATTTCTGCAATCATATTTTCAGTTGACATAAATAAACTACTTGCAAATTTTCAACTGAAATGTATGGAGTTGCAATCAGACATTCAACTCGAAAATCTGATCATGTCTCTTCACGAGACCTTTATAAGCCCTCTATTAGCAGAGAGAAATAGCCCTCACTTCACAGTCACGCTTTACTCATGTCACTGCTTTTTGGCAGTACATACATTTGTGAACTGTTTTGAAGGATGAAGTACAGGAGAAGTAAAATTTCATCAAAAATCTCTGACAAACACCTGAGAGCTCACTAAGAGCTGCAACCTCTGCCACTGAACAAGACTGACACGCTAGCTTCACAAAAACAGGGACAAAGATCCCACTGGTTTTATGGCTTTGTTGCCCTCTTTTTTTTTGTTTTACTACAAATGCTAAAGATTAAAATAAGTCGTTACTTATATACTAACTATATATATTTTACGAGAGATGCTCTGAAAGTAATGCCTCCTATTTTATTCTGGTGATCCACAATGTCAGAGGCAGATGCTGGTGGCATGGCAGTTGAGGTTGAACCTTCCCACCAATATTCTCTTACATGTCATTGCTGTGCGACACAGCAGAGGGGCAGTCTGACGAAATGGCATCTGACATGGAAGTGCATCTGAAGCAAAGGGTTGTCACTGAATTCCTCCATGCATAAAAATGGCACCTGTTGACACTGATCGATGTTGCTGAATGTTTACAGAGACCACGCAGTGGATGTGAGCACAGTGAGACAGCGGGTGGTGCATTTCAGCAGTGGTGACTGGGTTACCTCCATTGGTGCAAATGTTTACAAGCGTGGCATGCAAACTATTGTTCATCACTGGCAAAAATGCATAGCTAATGGTGGTGACTGCTAAAAAAAAAAAAAAGTTTTGTAGCTGAGAACCTGCTCTATTCCATAGTGTCATTGTGCTCTTTGTATCAGTTGGAGTTTCCTTGGAAATAATATGCATTACTTTTGGTGCAATCTACATATATGCAGCTGACAATTCCTCTTCATTCAGTCTGAAAGGTTGGACACCCATGAATTAGTGCCTCTAGAAGATATTTGAAATTCAGCATGTAAAATTGTTTGTGATTCTGTAATCCACAATAAAGAGTATTTCAGAACAGAGTAGATAGAAGATGTATTTTCTTTGTCAAAGTTTTTCATGTTTGAGTTACAACTAAAATTCCGTATCAAATGATACAATTTCATCTCACAATTTTATCATTCCACAGAAATATTTAAGTAACTTCGTATGTTTTACTTAGGGACTACCTGGACAGTGCTGCAATCCAAAGATCCATAATCTGTGCCTGCATAGGAAATACATGAACCGAATAAACTAGTGCACAAAAACACAAGAAAAAAAATAAAATACACAGTAAGTCTGAAGTAAGTCCATATAAAAACAAAGAACTATAATTAACATTTTCCTACTAATAGTACTTAAGACATCTTGCAACACAAATTGAGTTATAGTTAAACAAAAGTAATAAACCACGTAGGTAAATAGAAAAACCAAGATTCATTAATATTCCACAGTAATAAATTGATTCAGATTTGGTAATTGCATGTCACATCATTTGAGTTCAAATATTTTTCCTCAAGAAGTATTTTAAAGCATCTCAGCTAAGAGCTAAGCTAGAGCATTCCCACTGTAGACAACATCCAGTGAAGTCCTCTCACCGTGACTCATCCGCTTACTCTTAAAGCACTCATTCTACGCGGGAGTGCCCATGCACTGAGTATGCCAGATAATTTCATGGAAAGAAAAAAGCAGAAAAATCCTAATGAATTCTAAGAATAAATTTCTCAATCAATACATAAGTCTTGTGAGAGACTTATGTCTCTCATGAGACAGAGAGGCCACAAGCAATAGACAACTTCCTTAAGGTGCTCAAGCAAATTTTTCAGTTACTATACTTACATGAAACTGTAAAATCAAGATTACACGCTACAGTACCTGTAGAATATAGATTGCTAGACAGTCCATTTTTGATTTTACACATCATCAGAAACTATGAAAGACAAAACCTTACCAATTTCAACATTTCTAAATTCCAGAAGAAAGATAATAGGATATAAAAATTAAAAAAAGAAAAAAAAAACAAAATCAAAGAATAAACTATGTTAAAGCCTGGCATTGCTACCTTTGCTACGATTTTCCTTGATGATAAAGTTGTTGTAAACTTCACCTATCCATTAAGCTATTTACAAGTGAATATATCTTTCACCTCTCAGAAATACAGAAAACCCTACATCTGGTGGATTATTCAGAATTATTCAAGATTCATTTATGGTTATTATTATTGCAGAAATGTTACTGTTCAATAATTTTAATAGTGAGCAATATTTAAGCACTTTGCTCACACATTTAACTTGTGTTGAAGAATTAAAGCCATTAAATTAAAGCCATAACAGGCATGTCTGTAAAAACTTCATGACTGATCCCATCTCTAAGACAAAAACCTCAGCTAGCAGGCAGACGTCTTAGCGTAGGAACACCAATGTGAGCGATAAATATGACAGTCTAGGAAGAAATAAAGAAAAAACAGGGAAAAGGACCAACAAAACAAAAAGCAGAAAGAGGCAAACAAGCATTCACCTCTTTACAATAAAACTGCTGCGTAACTGTCGCATGATTCTGTCACAAAAGGTCTTATACAAGATCTCCTCTCACAGCAGAAAATTCAAGATCTAAGAACCTATTTTGGATTATAGTACTTTTAATTTATCTTTATCTGATCTGCCATGTTAAACTCCTTGAAGCCGACAAGCGTTAACTGAAGACGTCTATTGCTAGCTTCACTAATTTAAGATGTGTGACCTAGAAATCCAGCACACAAGTGAAGTTCAGGACACCGTCACAGACATTGTGGTATTGCATATACAGGCAAGTTTCAACTTGACACAAAATAGCCACTTAATAACACTGTTAGCTAATGCTAAGGTATATTCCTGCAGTCTAGTATCAGATTAACAGATAACTGCTACTTCCAAAGCAATGCTTTAAAGATTGCAGCCTTTTTTCCTTCTCTTCCATCCTGGAATTCTTCTTGAATTTTATTCTACGCACTGGCACAGCTTAACCAGAACAGATGGAAAATCATACAATGGCTTGGGTTCAAAGATCATATTGTTTCAACTCCCCTGCTGTGGGCAGGGTTGCCAATCACTAGATCACCCATCAAGACTGGCCTTGAGGCATTTGCCCCATCCCTAGAGGCGTTCAGGTTAATCTCTTTATGAGTGTTCACCTAAACCACAGAAGAGATGAACAAACTCAAGCTAAAGAAGCATTTGAAGCCAACTCTTGCTCTGACAGAAACAGCTCTTGAGGAGGTCTCCATATGAAAGTAAGGGGTGCCTCTACCCTGGAATTTTGCAAGAACTCAATCTTGTTTGTACATAAGACACCTCTGTGAATGTTTTGAAGGAGATTAAGTTGAAGAAATGTCTAATTTCTTTGTATCCACCATGAATCTTTCATTTATTTCTAGTAGTTGATTTGTTTGAATAAGACTTTTAGTTGTAACTATCAAATTCCCACTTTCCAGTGTTCTGAAGAGAGAGACACCTGCAAGTTTTATAAGGCAGGTGAGTAAGGCACCATGTTACAGGTTCATCAGTGCTTTCCTAGATTTAATTTCTGGTTTCCTTGCACATCTTAGAATGAGATTCTTAAATATAAAATGAGTAATATTCCAGTCATGGATGTTATGAATAAATTTTCTTCTCCCCGTGAAGGTAAAGTATGTATAGCAATATGTAACTGCTACCAAGCTATTCTGAAAATACGTAATTCAGGATAGATAACCTAGAAGCTACATAAAATATCATTTAATTTCAGGTTAAACTTCAGATTTTCACTGAATTCTGAACAATATAAGTGAAAAATATTTTAGTTTTGAAGAAATGATAGCTACATTCTATTTATGTTGGTTAGGACTTGCATTCAGCTTTAAATGCTTTCAGTCATTTAAGACCTCTTACACAGTAAGTATTCTAATCATTTCTTAGTAGGTTTTTTTTTTTGAGCAAGCCCTCAGAAATGAATTTAACCTTCAATACTTCTACCTTGCACTGCAAACTCATCTGCATTTCCACAGACTTTATTACATTTTATTCTGAAGACAGTTTCCTTTTCTCTTACTGCAATCTCTTTTAGTACCTTTTTCTTTTGTCACAAAGAGAACAAATTACTAAATTATGTTAGCATTTTATAATGCAGGACTATCAGCATCTATCATTATGATGTTGTTTTCCTTGCCTACAACTCAGTGTAAACCATGACAACAAATGAAATTGAGGTGATTCACTAGAATTAGTATCATGACTAATTCACATTTTAGTGCATATGAACTAGTTTAATCATTACTTTTTATTCATCATTAGCAGACTCATCTAAGAAATTAAGACATAATAATGAAACAGATCTAGAACTAGTACTTCAATTTTAATCAGAACATAGATATGCAGTACATTATATATTACTAAACAAACTGCAAGCATTCCTCTAGCACATGTGCCAGCCAGTACATTCAATTCTGTACCACTGCTGTTTATAACTGTGTTCCACTACTCCAGTTCTTAAACATTTCTTCAGTGTTCAGTTTCCATATTAGGTACAAGATGTTTTTCATTGTTATTTTATGGTCTTTATTTCACAATTTCGTCTCTTCTGGTCTGAACCGATATTACATCTGCAGAGCAATCAATAGCTCAAAGCTGCAACTCTGTAAACAAGATGATTATAATCTTAGGTGATGGCTTCCCTCTGCAAAGAGAAAGCACGCGCAGTCTCTTCACCACTGCTGAGTGCACACAGCAGGTAGAGAAAGGTAGTGGAGTATCTCCTTCTGAGAAATGGATAACAGATACTACACAGTGAATGCGTCTGATGAAAATCAAGGTTCAACACCACTGAATTCTTCCTGTATTAGAAGAAAACCAAATAATCACCTTCAAAAGTTTCTTTACTTTCTCTCTCAACTTCTGAGGAGCTTTCCTTGTTTATAAACAAATGCCAAGAAAAGTGATTAAAAAGTTGCCACCTGGTCTTAACATCCTGTTGGCAACAAGATAAAACAGAATCTAATGTCTCTTCTCCTACCTACATTACTTCAGAATACAAGAAACACCCAAGATCAGTAAAATGTTGTGTTGCAGGTACACAGAACTGTAACAGTCATTAGTAACAGGATTACTATTTTATATATTATTGTAGTTACCTTCCTTTTAATTCATACAAATTTTCTTACACTGATTCCACTTGAACAATTTCAGTTATCAATACAAGGTCAGAAGTTATCCTGTCATGCAAGTTCGCAGAGTGCTGGAACACCAAATAAATATTCTCAAGCCACTGTGCATTTTGACAATACATACAGAGCTAAAACCGAAACAAACAAAACAAAAAAAAACAACTCTCAAAGCTTAAAAATTTAAATGATTAAGTAGAGAACATTCGTACTTTCTGATTTTGGAGCTCTCATCTGCTTCATAAACTGTTTTTTAGGTAGAAAACCTCTGCAAAATATGTCACATTCTCTAGAACTCTGGTTCCACCACTATAAAGAATAAAGATATATATTTAAGCATGGTAACTGTTAGTATGCATTTAATTATCCAGTGCAAAAGCCTACACACTACATCAGACAAATCCCTATTGGGTGTAGTTGCTTTGAGATAAAGAGTCACATGATCCCTGAGCACAATTCTATTACAAAACAGAAAAAGGCAAGTTAGTAGTAATCAATTTACCGCAGTCCAGATTCTAACAGGAGTAGATCTGGACAGGGATTTGAAAAAGCAAACAAAGAAAAAAACACAAAACAAGACATAATAAAGAAAAAAAACCAACAGGCTTCTGTTCTGTTCAGAGCTCTCACCTGCCTACTGAGCAGCTTTGGGAATTACACTCTCTTTGTCCACCAGTTTCTGAATCCATAATATACTTGCTTCCTTCATATTTCTTAAGAACTATTGAGAAGGTCGTACTTTTAGATTTAGCATACTCTATAATTTAACATAAAATTAGAAATATTAACAGTAACATTGATTTAAAACAAAAATATATGTAGAAATAACAAACGGAAGTAATCCTACTGGCTCGTTTTATGTTTTCCATTGAAATCAGGAGAAGCGTTTCTTCTCTACTCAGATTTTAAAATACAAATATAATCAAAAATCAAACTCCCTGAACCAGTACTGTCTATACTACAAACTGCATAAAAAAATCAGTTCTGTACTTCAAGCAAAACTTACATGTTTTATTTCTGCTTAGCATACTTAAAGATTGTATTTTCCATTACTCTAGAGGAGACCACTTGATTTTAAGCTAAAAGAAACAAATTGTTGTCTTTTACAACCATGGTTTGCAATTAACTTCTCAGCATTCATGTAAGAGTAGAAATGATCTGTCAACTCATGCATGGTCACTTCCGTCGAATGGTACGGTACGATCACAAGAAAAATCCTCAATTTTATGGAAATTATACATGTGTCAGTAGGTCTTCACTCATCTGGTCTCATAAAACATTTCCCTGAAAAAACTAATTGGGTTCAAGCTGAGAAAGGGAAGAAAATGCAAACCAAAGCAAAACAACAACAACAACAAAAAAAAACACTTAAATCCTTAACAGCTTATTTATAACTGTTTAATGTTTTTCATGATAGCAATGCCTGTTATCTTTAATTGATATGTATACGACAGCTGCATTCATTCTTTCCTCATTTATTATAAAAGCAATGACCTTTCAAACAATTTCCCGGTCTTCCTTTAAAAGAAATAATCACACACTGAATTGCCAGCAAAATCAAAAATTAGCCTTTTGAAACAAGCAATCCATCCTCCACTCTGTGTTAAGAGAAACATAAGACTGCACAACAATGAAAAGCATGCTGAACCACATAAGGTTTATTTTACTGTGCATGCTCTAAAAAAGTCCTTGACATTGCTAATGTTTGTCTTGCATATAGGTCCCAAAGCTGAACTTGAGTCTGGAAGAGATTTGAACTACTATCCAGAGGCATTTCAGGATCTGAACCAAAAGGTTTACAGTATTGCAATCCAGTTAATTCTATTGCTTCTAATTCCAGCTGGACTTAAAGTCTTATCTCTGAGCTCCAGGCCTTCAGATACAGCCTATCACAGTAACACCAATTCCCAGGGAATTCAACTCCATGACCCAAGTGAGATTAAATCCCTCCAGATAGCCCAAGTAAATGGCTCATAACTCGTTTCTGTCACTTTCACTAATGCTTTTGTACCATGAAAGAAACCAGCAAAGGTGTAAATATCTACAAAATATTAAGTCAACTTTTTCCCTTAACTCCTATCAGTGATTTCAGTTGTCTGACTCCTGCTGAGAACATCATATATTTACAAGCAGAACCTTCTTTTTAAATACTGCACTAATCAGCTACTGGATAGTTGTACTCTATCAACCTGAGTGCTGTTAGTTTTGGAAAAATGCAAACAGACAGATATAAATAAATACAGAAATACTGAGGAGAAGAGATGCATATTTGACACCAGCTGTACTTAAATTCCCCCAAGTAAGGTAATTCCACAGCATGTTTCATGTTAAACAGCATCATCTGGATGAAAGCAAAAGTTAGCTGAAAGAGAGTATCTCAATTCTACTCTTCAAGACTTGAGTATTTTAAGGAACAGAAGATAAATTTCCAAATAACACTTGATGACAATTGGAAGGAAAAGGAAATATGGCCTCAATATGCTGTAGACTAATTATGAGAAATTCCTGTGCATACCAAAACCCAAACCAACAAAAATACAGCACCATGTTGGGAAGTACATTTAAATATAGCTACTGTCAAACAGAGAGATATTTTTAGGGTTCTCCACCTCCCCTTTTAAAACACAGAGAATGAAGAAGTACATAGAGAAGTAAGATGAAAGGAAGAAGAAAAAGCAGGAGTAAACAGAGGGTGTACCCAAAATCTTCAGCACTACAAAGAAATCCTTTCCACCAAATTTAAAGTTTTAAGTAAATATATGTATATATCTACACATAAAATGCTCAAGTATCCTGGATTTTATAATTCCAGTCTACTAGAGTTCTATCTATCTAGTACGCCATAGAAAGACAAGTAAGACAAAGAAAAACATCTACCAGAAATAAAAAAAAAACAGACCTCTTCTTTCCAATAGAATAAATGAACCACTTACTTCCTAAAAGCCTCTGGAAGCAGCGAATCTCTACTTTCAATGCTTCTTTTTTTTTCTTTTGCACAAAGCTAACAAAGTCCTCCTTCAGAGCTTCTATCAAGAGATTTCCTTCAAGACTGAGGGTGACTAAGGCATGAGAACATCACATAAACAGAAGAGATACTGCACTGAAGGTTTGTATTGCACATGTGCAGCTGAATTCCCAAATCGGGAGGATGACTGGCAGCTGGGGGCACTTGGTCAGTTCCAAGCCAGTCAATGGCTTCCAGCTGAGGGCCAAGTCGAAGCACAGCTGCAGGACATTGTGTCGGCACTAAGTGCTGGGACAGAACCTGTGCTGACTTGCAAACTGTGATAAAAAGGGCATCACTGGGCTGAGCAGAGCGGAGTAGGAAATATCTGGGCTTAACAGGTAGTCTAGCCTAAGCCTGTAAAAAGACTAAGGCAATACAGAGTTGTGAACAGAGGTTCTGATCAGCTCTGATAACAATTTCTATATTTAGGTAACATCCTCTCTGACAGAGAATAGGGAACATGGGCAATATACTGTTGTATTTATATTGTGTAACTAGGTACTGGAGGACGCTGTTGCTGAGATGATCGATAGGCAAATTTTCTTTTGATAACATGTCCAGACAACTCTATGCTCTCAACCACCCCCAGGTTACTCCCACCTAAGCTGGCTAAGGTGATTGCCTGAAAACTACTCTGAATTGAAACATGCTGAGGAAGCACTGTCTGCTAATAGTTAAAGCAGTCATGGAAGATGAAACTTTGTTTATGGCTCATTTAGGGACCTGTAAGTAGAAAAAGTCATTGTGCCAATGCAATCCCAATGAAGTCAGACCAGCAGAGGTAGTCAGCAAAAGGGAAATGACTCCGTTAATGAGGCAGGTGACTCATACTTGGTTTTAATCTGAATAAAAGACATGAAGCCAACAGAGCTCAAGTAATTTACTGGTTGTCAGATTGTGACCATATACTAAAACAGAGAATACTTTGGTAATCTTCAGAGTGGTGCAGCATTGAAAAGGAACAAAACTCATACCCTTGTTTAATCACCCGTATGTTACAATTCATGTGATGTAGATCAAAAGAAAACTCTCTACATCCATCAGCATCCCATGCATTTTGTTTTACTTGAAGCAAGCTTTGAACATCTAAACAAGGTAAATGATGTGTATTAGCTTAGTTGAGAATGCATGTTTATTGGACTTCAAAACTTAGGCAAACTGCCAACTTTTAAATTTCAACACTTTGGATAAATACAAGTAAACAAAGCACAATTTATTTATTTTGCGTATTTACCCTTTTTAAGTCTAGCAGTTTTTAAGCAATAAGCCAAGCAATGCTTTTTTCCTACATTAAAGCTGATTATCTGTCTTGAGACAATGAGTCATAGAGTAAGTACTTGAGTCATAATAAAGGCATATCAAATGAGTTATATTAAAAGCAGTAGTGGGCACACAAGGATATTGCCAACATGCATGAGTGAATGGCAGTTACCGTTTATAGACCGTACAAATTCCATGGGCCACTATGCCAGGTAGAGAGGTCCGTCTAAATTCACAATTATTAGAATGATGGCAGAATTACATGGGGACAAGCAAGAATTCTCCAAACACAATGCATTTTGAAACTGAAGAAATAGTATATTTGTGTGGCTCAGAATTAAATGTAAACAAGTAAGTCAATGTTCGATCTGAAAAAATAAAGAGTAATTAGCATTTTCTTTGACCCAAGGATGAATGTGAGAAACTGCAGGCTAAGAAGCTTTTTTCTGATTTTTTCCCTTCTGGAAGTATTGACAATACTAATCTGAAATCAGATTTATCAAGTTAAATACAACTGGATTAACATACCACCTCAGATGTATCTTAAAAAGAACCCTGAAATTGTTATTATCTATGAGCGCCTTCCTTCTTTACTTTACTAGCTAGTTTATATTTTTATGTAATGATGAAGGTGAGAAAACTCTAGCCTTTTAATTCATGACAATAGATTGAAGAAAATTAAAAAGAGATTAAATGTTTGGGCTTTCCTGCATGTGACTGTTATGTTAAAACACTTGATGAACTCCCCAAATATCAAGTTAGTATTATTATCTATGAAGATGAAGATGGCCAATATGCTCGCATTAGTTATTAGTGTAATGCACATAAAACATTATTGAAGTAAGCAGCAAGCAGAGCCTCCTGTGCCTTCACAAACAGGAATGGTATGGAACAAAGCTGTTTTTTCCTTTCTGCACGGCTCCTCATGGGAGAAAGTTGGGGACAATGCTGAAATTTTTAAAAAACAATTATAAACAAAACAAGTACACATACAATTTTTCTTGAATATAATTTGCAATGCCATGACAGTACCTATTTATTTGAGCAGGTGTATGTATTTGTTATCAATAGTGAAGCTGCTCGAGAATTCCTGAGAGTTGTCACACAGGCTCAGCACCACATTCCAGCTACAGAACCAGGCCACTATATTGTGCTGTAACATGGCAAGGAAAGAATTAACATTTCAGAGTGGAAAAGGATATCTTCTTTCAGCCCCACTATACTTTATCTCAGCTAGGGAGTAGAGAAACAGGACAATTAATGCATCCCAAGAGAAAGCTTTTAATGAGAAAAATACATTTTGAGACTTGTGTTTTCTGTTTTTTGCTTTTATTGTAGCTGACTATTTTAACTATACCTGACTATTTTAACTATTTTAACTATACCATATACATACTATACATACTATACCATACCATATCTATAAGCTGAATTCTAACTATACCAAGGTTGTGTTCTCCTCAGAGAAGCACAGTGAGTTTAATTCTGCTCCTTTCTAGTGGCTTATTATGAATCCTTGGCTGTTTAAAAATACTACCAGGGCCTCTGCACTCTTTGACAGCACAGACAAGAGCATCGCTTTACACTTTCCAAAGAGCTTGCCATTCTCACCAGCAGATCATATTTTATCACCAAGTATCCTTCTTCCAGAAATTAAGCTAGTACATTGCTAGTGTATCCTAAGATAAAGCTCATATATGGTTTATATACTTCCTATTATTCTTATATTATTAAAATCTTCTTTCATAAAGATGCCTTTTATATTCTTCTGTCATTTTTGGCTCCAGGCTGCACCATTTCCTTAATCACTAATACAATACATTACAATTCGACACGAACTAAATAAAAATCAGTTACAAACAAAGCTGAGAATAAATGTTAGAATGTACTGTCAGTCCACAGATTGGATATGAATTGTATCTCTGCAGTGCTTTTTATTTCAAAGCACGAAACAAAGGAGAATTCAGAGACCTTGCTGAGAGCAGATCACATTTTTAGATACCTGACTTAAAAGAGGACTTAAAGGTCATCAAGCCTGATTACATTTTGTTCAACACAATAAAGTGCAGCCATGTGTAAATTACTGTTGAGCAAATTATGAATGATTCATGGCAGGTTTTTCATTAGAATGTAATGTCTCCTTTTCTGTAAAGTCAACATTATGATCTACACTGTTATTTATTAGAGCTCCTTCTATTAAACTAAACAGGAGGAGAGATGCTTTTATTTGTACCTTTTATATCTGCATGCAGTGTAACCAATGGTAAAATTAAAGAATGTCCATCCCTCAGCTATTTCCAAGCTCTCAATCACAAATTTAGCTGGAAGAGCTGTTTCCCAAAATACCTAAAAAAATTGGTATTATGCTACTTTGTCAAGGTAAGATTATCACAAAGTAAATACAATTTATTATAACTTGCTTAAGTACTGCTTTCTGCCAATTTGCAGCTATGTTTTTCACTCTATGCATGATCAACATCCCCATTTGCTTCATAAAGGTTATGGAAAAACATCCTTGCCTGCTCTTTAGAAGATAGCTACTTCAAAGACTCTTTTGAGAATCAACAGCCTTTAACAGCATTTGATACAAAGCCAGAAAAGGGCATGTGCTAAGTAAGGGGGGAAGCAATGCTTAAGTTTGTGTTGTGGGAAATAAAGGCCAAAAGTACAGTTTATCACAGAAATTAAATTCTCTTTTCCACAGTAACTCTCTCCTCCATACATGCCTACAGCCAAAACTCTTCCATGCTGATACCCATTGAAACTCATCTGCAAAACCCTATTCTCAAATTATCAGCTACTTGCTTCAGTACTCAGGCATTCCTCTGTTCGGTGCCAGAAGCAGACCTAAGCTCACAATGAGTTTCTGGATCTGAGTTTTGTCACTTAAAGGTGGCTGGATGATAGGTTTACAGATTGATGCTTGTTTACAGCTATGCCTCTGTTCAGAAAAAAAAGGGAGCAGGTGCTGTACCCAGCCATTTTCTGTTGGTTTAGGAGCAGACAACCAGATAGTAGTATGCTTCTCGATGTATACAAATGGGAGAGTGCTTTAGCTTGGAAAAGATTTGAAAGAGTAAAATTAATTAACTAATTAATCTTTTTTTTTTCCTCCAAAATACCAGCTTTATCAGTAGAGAGCACATTATTGTGGATCACTAACTAGTGTACAATTCCCAAACAAAAATGCCTGTCAAGAGAGGAAGGCAGTGTTAGAGAATGAAATCAGTGTAAGTGAATGAAATGATTTTGAGGTAGCTTTAAGTTATAATATAAATAGATTTTAAATATTTACTTCAAGAGTAACATAAATCCAAATTATATACTTCTAAAAGTGCAATTCAGTCATTTCCACAAGGAATCTCATATAAGATAGCAAACTGTAAGTTATAATTGTAAATTGCAAAATAAACTATTTCAAGGCCTTCATTAGATCATTTTGGCATTGTTTGAGTGCTGTAGGGAAGCATGACAGTAGCAAATCTCATCTAAAAACATTTATGTCAAACATTATAATAATAGAGGAGAATGCGAGATGAATAGAGTAAAAATCCCATATGGAATATTTCTGGATCTTGCTGGCTCTCTCACAGAACAATGGACAGGACTGTAAGGCAAAACATGCATAAGTTAAATGAGTGGGTGAGTATTTTGTCTATAAACCCATTCTAGTTTTCCAATTACTTATGTAACTAGAAATTCAGTAGCAATCTGCCAGTTTTTGGCTTCCTTCTTATAATTCTTTAAGACTGCAAATAATATTAGGTATCGCTAAGAGGTATGAAGAATTTTATTGGTTCGGTTTCCCCAAAGTTTTAAAGTACCTGAGCAGAAGAAAAACACTCTACCTACAAAGAATTTCTGCTAGTAGAACTCTCTTGCAAGATGGAATAAAGCCATTTCACATTACTGTGTCCTGAAAAGGCCCCGTTGCAGTTAGGCAACTGAATGCTTAAGATTTACATATAGTCTGAATAACCGGGGCAACCATTAGCTGAAAACTGAATATATTATTAAACAGTTGTAAGTAAATTAAAAACAAAAAAACAATAGTTTGTGGCTGTCTTTCCCCAGCCTTGTTCTAGTTTAACTTCTGACTAAAAATCTAACATGAAAAAAAAAACAGTACAGAATTGTAGTTTTTGGAAATAAGCAAACAATATTTCAAAAATTCATGTTTCGTAAGATTGAAATGTCAATTATTCAATTAGGCTTTTAGCAATGCATTTCAAGAATTCTTCTGTTAAAACTACATCTATCTAGTTTCTCTAATGAGAAAATAATTAGACAAAGAAAGAAGCAAACATGTTAGATTAAAAAGACAAAGTTAGTGTACTCTTGAGAACAAGTTTTATATTACAGTCACTCAGTTTTCCGTCTCCTGCATTGCCAGCCTTCTTTTCTTTAAAAGAAGCTGCTGTTTTGGTGCAGGAGCACTTACAATATTTAAGATATTCCCAGTAATAATAATATTTTTAAAGTTTTAGGAAATAAAATCAAAACAGCAGAATAATATGAGAATACCTATCAAACTCATGCAGAATCATTTAACTACCTACAGCTTTTCACACAATCACACCACTGACACCAGAAATGCATAGGTCAGTAGTTAGTGTACAGCCCACCAGGGAACTCCTGACCGTCTGCTCTTCAAGAAAAAGGATCTATTACTTATAAAGAGGACTACTCTTGATGTTATAAATGTAATGAGTTCAACAATATTACAGTATATAGAGGCACAGTCGAGACCAGAACCCTGTTAACAACTTGTAATCAGTTATAAAGTAAAATTTTGCAAGCACTGAATATGGAAATCTCACCTTTCTTATCAAGACATACCCAGGAGATTCTACAGTTGACTAGAAACATAAAGACATCATCCTTAACATTACTGAGCTACTTAATCAGAACTATGAGGTACCGTGTCAAAAATAAACTCATATTTCTTCCTCTTTTTTCAAGAAGGTATTTAGTTTAGATATGTAACTCCATGGTTGTCAAAAGATCGTAAATCACTGACAGTCATTTATTCTATCAATCAATATATTGAAGCTAACATAAGTCATTCATAAGCAATGCATTCTCAACAGCCTTCACTAAGTCACTCAAGCACAGGGTTAACTTTCAAATACAAAACAGCTCTCCAAAGAAAAAGTGAATTTTGCTACACCTGGGCTTCAGCTAATTATGCATTGTGACTCTTGATCACATTTCTGAACTTACATAGTCATTGCACATTCAAAAATATCAGTACAGAAAATATGCACTGTAAGCCATGTTGTGGATCCTAACATTTACAGCACTGTTCTTTCAAACTTTTTTTTGAACCTATGAAGGATGCTAGCCCACTAAAGGTAAAGAGAAGTGCTTGTAGCTTAAGCGTGAGATTAATTTCTGATATATTTAACAAAGAAAAAAGAATATGAATTAGAACAATGCTAAATGATGCATTATAAAGCAAAAGTCAACATGAACAAAATCTGCACCTGCAATAAGCTGGAATATTTTGTCAAAAGATCAATCTTATCCAACAAATTCATTCTGCATCCCTATGGTATACTGTTTCTGTTTTTCTCTCCTAGTACATTCTACTGCGTTTACTTATAACAAATAGTTAAGAACACTTTCATTAATCCTTTAGTATTTATATTTTTGAGGGATAATAACTAAGAATCATAGCAGAAGCTAATCCAAAATTAATTCCAGTTTTATGTTTGTTTTATCTGTATTGCATTGTAATAACTTTCCACTTGGCCGTGAGAGTAATTAAACTAAGGCAGAAGTATCCTATAACATAGGGACTTCCATCTAAACACTATTTATAGTGAAAATATTTGTATAGCTTCTCAGATGCTGTGGTAAGGAATGTCAAAAATAAAACAAAGAGGGTCTTAAACTAAGCAACTAATTAAAATAAGAATGTTGGTAACCAATGTTGCTGAGATCTCAGGGTAAGAAACACATTTTAATGGAGACAGTTTGAAATCCACAGGAGATATATCACCACTTTGTGTTATTTGCTTATTACACAGATGAAATGTTTCCAAAAAAAATGTCTGTATGTGACCATGCATTTGTCTTGTGCCCTCACAAACCACAAGGATTCTTTCCTACTTTTCTCTGAATTATCTCATTGTTGAAATAAAATCATAAGACCAGGTATACCAAATGAATTACAAAGTTTCTGTAACTACAGGTGAACATACAAAAGATGTCAAATTCAGAAGTGTCTACAAAATACCTACTTTACTCACTATCAGACCATGACAACAAAACATCTTTCGTGTCACAAGACCAACTTAAGATGGACAGTGAAAAATGACTAAAAAAAACTTAAAAGCTGCAATAATACTGCCACTCAAAGGCTGGCAAAACCCTAGCAAACAAGCATGATAAATCACACAGGCAAACTGAGAGATTTTATTATAATATTTTGTATTTATTTTCTTGAGGCTTTTTTGTTGCTGCTACAGAAGAGCATCCTCAACAACTCAAGCCAAATTATGTGCCTAGGGACCAAAGTATCCTTCCATACTTCCCTTAAACTTGGAAGCCCAAAACTGGATTCGGCACTCTAAATCTGTCTCATCAGTGCTGACTAGAGGGGAAGGATCACTTCCCTTGGCTTGCTGGCAGTGCTTTTGCTATTCCATAGCAGCTATCCTAGGCCTGTCATTGTAATCATTACCTGAAATACATAAAAATAATCTATACAATTAAGTATTTGGAATTACTAAATTCTATCTAAGATAACTTGGGTTCCTTGCACCTATATTGCTTAGAATGTTTTCCAAACTAAACTGATGGAACGTTTAGAAATTCTCTTTTCATTAACAAAGTTATTCCTGATTAATTTAGAACTATCTAGTTGTGTGTTGCAGTTATCTTTTAAAAGTTCTTTTTCCAACTCAGTGTTCTAGTGTATGTGTATTTTTATGCACACAATTAATGTATTAATGAAAGTCTTCATATGAAGCTTCATTTGTTTTGGCTAAACAAGATAAGGGCTTTCAGTACTCATCATGATACAGATAATCCATCCCTATCCTAGTAGTATGCCTGCACCTGCTATAGTCTTCACATTCCTTGAAAAAAAATAAATCTGTAATTGTTCAAGACAGGAAGATTGCTTACCAAGTACCATCATGGGCAAAACAGACTCAATTTGTGGAAAATTAATGTAATTAATTGCCAACTAAAACATGAAGTAAGATAGTGAGAAACAGAGACAAACCCGAAGACATCTTCTTCCCAGTCACCCCTTCTTTCCAGGCTCGAATTCACTATTCTAGCTCCTGGTTCCTCCCTCTTTTAACCCATCTCCAGCGTGGGACGCCATTCTTACCGAACAGGCCCTGTGATCTTCCCACAGGTGCAGCATTCCAAGCTCCGGCCTGGGGCTCTCTATGGGCTGTGGCTCCTTCAGGCCTCAGCCACTGCTGCACTGAGTGGTGCCCATGGGCTGCAGAGGGTGGC
The DNA here is from genome assembly GCF_002078875.1 of Numida meleagris. Lineage (NCBI taxonomy): Eukaryota > Metazoa > Chordata > Aves > Galliformes > Numididae > Numida > Numida meleagris. The sequence continues at coordinate 45,065,638 of NC_034411.1, read as the reverse complement.
CTGGTCCACTGTGGGCCTCTCCTGGGCTTCAGGGAGCTGCTGCTCTGCACCTGGAGCACCTCCTGCCCTCCTTCTGCCCTGACCTTGGTGCCTGCAGGGCTGTTTCTCTCATGTTTTTTTTTTTTTCACTCTCACAACTTTTTACCCTATAGTAAATGTGTTATCACAGGGCACCACCAGTGCCAATGATGGATTCACCTTTTGCCACCGGTGAGTCCTTTTTGGAGCTGGCAGGAGCTGTGTTTATTTGACAGGGAGGACAGGAGCCAACCCTGCAGCCCACCCCCACCCCTTCACATAAACCCTTCACACTTTTTTGAAAACTATTTCTGAAATTTTTGTGGATATACTGACAGGCTTGAGCTTCCCAAATCACTTTAAAAAATAAATCATGGAATCACATAACAATCTTAAATTTACAACTGCATCAAATACAATTCTGTCTAAAAATGTATCTTGCATGTGATTTTGTTGTATGACTCTCTCTAACCATGGCAGGTTCTGGCAGCCTGAAATAACTTTTTCATGGATCTGTAAAAGCAGTCTAAAAATAGACTGATATGATACTAACCAATGGACTCTGAAAGCAGAAGGAATGATAAAGCCTCTTGTTCAGAAGGCAGAGGTATCGAACTTTACATGAAATTCAGATGACAGAAAAGGCAAGTATTTCCTAAATAAGAAATCCTACCACAAGCGCTACGTATATGCTGAACACTAAAGCTAATGCAATTTTTTTTTATTTATTTTTGCAATTTTTATTATGGTACTTTCATATTCATCTTTGTGTTCTTACCTGTTCTTTCTTTTCACTATTATTTCACTCCCTTGCCATAATTTTTACAGTGCCTTCCTTTTCTGTTTATTATTTGCTTTTCCCTCTTATGTCTTACTGCAGCCTCACTGCCTGCCATTCTTCTTCCCTTCCTAGCTCTACACTACAGCTTCTATGCCACAGTCTGCCAGTTTCTCCCACCAGAGTACAGAGGAACAGCAGAAACTCCATGTCAGAGACCAATCTGTGATAATGAGCTCTGTCATGACTCAGAATTAATTTCAGGAAAAGGCAAAACACTATAAAATAATCACACACACATCTCCTATAGAAATACAGGACTTCCCCCTCAAAAGAGGACACATGGATTTATTGGCAGGTAAGCTGCAAGGGGTCTGCAGGGCTCCTTGATTGCGGCAGTAGAGCAGTGTGAACGTGGCAGCTGGCTAATTATGCTGCAAAGAGCTTGGCTGTTTTTCAGCTCCCTTCCTGCATTTTATCAGAAGATGTACTGGGGACTGTGGAACAGGATTTAGATGATTTCTAGAGATACTTTTTACTGCTTCTTCAGGGAAAGGGAAGAAATAGGACTAGCTCTTTCTACATACCACAAAAGCTGCTTTTATCCACATTTATGGCCCTCGTAAGGAGTTCTGAAAGGAGAGGCTTAAGGAGAGCCAGAAGACTCAGGTAAAGATCTACACCACCTTTTGGGAAGCCATTAGTAAAAAAAAAAAAAAGCTAAACAATAAGAATTACAGAAACAAAAAGATGCAATGACCCTATAAATAATTTCTTCACTACACAATGGCAAGCTTTTTGACCTCAGATTAGTTTGTTTGTATCTATTACAAAAAATTAAGTGAAAACATTTTAAATGGAAAAATGCTTGCTCCTTAGAAACACTTTACATCAAAAGTTTCTCACCACATATTCATTTTTTAATACTTGAAACTTCAGCAGGGATATCTTGGCCCATTACACATCTAAGATAAAGCATGCTCTATGCAATTTGCTATAAGAAACATCTTTCAAATAAAATATTAAAAGCTAGTAATGATCAAGAGCACAAAGCACCAGGAATTCTTATACTCTTAAAAGGAATTGTACTTGGTCAGCACCTTTGAAAACGATGAGCCAGTCCAGTTTTGTGTTAGTGTGCACACCAAGACAACGCTGCACAATTCGCACATTGATTATTATTACCTTATGGCTGTATAAAGAGTTTAAGTAATGTGGCACGTAGGAGCATTCCGCATGCCTTTAATTTTATAATTAACGCTTTAAAAAAAAGGCAGTAAAATGCAGTTGCATCAGTTTCCCAGCATAATTCTTCTTCTGTCTCCACTACAGAAATGAGTTTCATGCACCATTTCTCTGTCTGCTTGCAGCCTTGTGACCTACGAATCAGGCAGTCTCTATGATGGGAAAAGACGTACCTGACAGTTCTCTACAGCAAGGGCTCTTTATTTCTCTATAGCTTAGTTTAATCATCTGCAAAAAGTACAGGATAACAATTTCTATTTCACAGCATGATCACACGAGTACACAATTTGAGTTAAGTACTGAGAAATGATTAAAGAAGAAAATCTTCATATCTGGAAAGCTATTTGACGTATTTGAAAGAAACTTGTAAATGTCACCAGAGGGTGTAAAAATATAAAAGAAATGTCACCAGAGGGCGTAAAAAATGTAAAAGAAGAATATGTGTATGTCAAAGAATCACATTCGATTTCTGCATCCCCTTCTAGTCAACATAACTTCAAATATAAAGAGAGCAAAAGAGTAACTCCAGTGTTTCTGTTCTCATTTTAGTCCATAGATTCAAACAATACTTCTGATGGTATCTTTTGCATGGCAAAGAATGGTCCGTTAACTATGTAAATCTTCAATAAATCCTCCTGGAGAGGAGATATTTCTAAAGCAAGATCATTTCTGTATGACTATTTGCAAAACACAACATTTTTTAAGATACATAAGAGAGCTCAGTGAGTGAGTTAAAAATCTCAAAATAACTATAATATGGTTTAATAGTTTATTTTAAAAAGTCAATGTGTGAGAACACACCATATTTCCTTTGTAGGAGCTTACTCTGAATCTTTAAAGACCTTTCCATGATCCCATTTTTCACATGCAAAGTGTAGAATAAGTGTCTCAGTTTAGATATGATACACTAAGATAAAACAAATTTCTGAAACTGTAATTCTTGAACACATACTATAACAAACAGGAGAGAAAAACTTTTTCACAAAATATTCTCATTTGTTTAACAATGTAATTCATAGTCTGCTTTGTACCAAAATGACGTGTTTTTAAGTGAGATCTGTTGTTCAATTTTGTATATATTCTTAGAATACATGCTCTCTAACTGAATTCTGAAGTGTATAAACAATACACGATTTCCCAAATTCATTAATGAACAATTTAATAAAGTACAATGACTCATAATTCCTAAATGTTTCAGTAAAAAATCCCACTGGAATTTGAGCATGATTAAAAATTGTGCTATCCAGCTTTTTTTCAGTCTTGTTAAAACAGCTGTCCTTACGCCCAGGCCTCACAGCTCCACCCCAGACTAATTCCCTGATGAGAAAAAGAATTCTGCTTTACCACTTGGTAACAGAAAAAGAAAGGCTGATCAAGTTATAATAAAAGAAGGCTTTGAAGAAAAACTCAGACAAAACACTTCTGAATATATGGGTTAAATTAATTACTTCCAAATATCTGGTCTTTAAAATACCTCAACTTTGGCATGTAGTTGAGAATCAACTGTGCACCTGCAGCCAACAACTAATTTTCTCAAACAATACTGTCCTCCACAAACTGCTAATCTAAATAAGTGAGAAGTAATTAGCTCAAATCAGTTCAGGTAATAGACCACTCAGATTAATTAGGGGTTATTAATTTAAATCCTGATCCTTTGCACAATGCTCTTTTTAAACTTCAGATGTCTCTGAAACCCTATTTTTCAGAGGACACATAAACCTACATAAGACCCCCTGAAAGTAAATGCCTCCTATATATTTCTATGGAAACTAAGACAGATACAAAGAGCACAACAACACTATTTGATAGAGCAAATTCTCAGCTACATAGTCACCACCATTAGTGATGCATTTTTGCCAGCGATGAACAAGAGCCTGCGTGCCGCACTGGTAAAAATCTGCACCAGCAGAGGTGACCAACTGCCACCAACTGCTGAAACACACCACCCACTGCCTCACTGTGCTCACATCCACTGTTTGGTCTCCTTAAATGCTCAGCAAGCATTGATGAATGTCAGTGAGTGTCATTTTTTCCACATGGAGGAATTCAGTGACACACCTTTACTTCATATGCACTTCCATGTTAGACTGCCCCTCTGCTGCCATCTGTCACACGGCAACAACATGTAATGGAATATTGGTGGGAAAGTTCAACTTCTACTGCAATACCACCAACATCCACCTCTGATGTCATAGGCCAATAGAATGAAACAGGAGGATTTACTTTTGGAACAGCCTTCTTATTTTGTTTTTTTAAAGGAAGGACCAATGGACAAAATGAAATGTGGATGTCACTGCAAACAAGCATAAGTAGAATATATTCAGCAGTACAGTAATACTTAGAAAAACCTCATCTAATATATGTAATCCTATTTTGAGAGACAACCTAGAAAACCTACAGAGATCCTCCCAGCCAATGTTTCTATGATGCCAATGGCAACTTTAAAACAGACCTGGCAATAAAATTCCTTTTCAGAGAGAATTACATGGCTCTTTTCCTAGTTATCTAATGAGCAGGATCAACAAAACAATCAGACATTGAGAACTTAGGTGACACATGAAGAACTGTATGGGAATAACATAAGATGGTTAATAGTTCGTCCCAGCATATCAAAATTCACTTCTGCTTTATCTGTTGGGTATCCTTGTTAGTAGAGGGCAACATATATCCAAGAAATGAATTTTCTTCAGTTTGATTACTTTCTCCAGTTCTCAGGCAAGGGAATCACTGTAATACTGCACACATAACCCATCTTTATATTACACACTCATAAAAACACCATTCCCTCGAAACAGATATTCAGAAACCTGCTCACACAGAGAACTTTCACTGGAGAAAAGGATATTCCACATGGGGACACTGGAGGGAGAAAAGTGCCTCATCAGCAGCTCTGATACATCAGTTTCCCCCCTTGCATTACCCACACATAAGTATAACTTGCAGTGCTTCTGAACAGAAGCTTCTGCTCACAGATATTACATGAACTGTCCACATGGAAGTACAGTATGCACACTGAATACGTAAGCAGTACTGAATATACGCCTTAGGGTATATACCAGGAGTATGTGAATCAATCATGCTTGCCATGCAGCTTCCCAGCAAACATTCCCACCGCCTTTAATGGACTATGGATCAGACCCTAAACACTCCCTTGTCTCTCCTTAAAGATGCTGCAGCAATGAGGAAACTAATAGAAATGATCGTCTTATTTCTCTTAGACTGCAGCCAAAGGACTGCAGGCATAATTCCAGATGCTGTGGCATGCACTCATGGTCCTTCTGCCTGCAGAGTCTCTCTCAGCCCTGGGATACAGTGCAGGGACATGTTTCATCCTCAGCCTTTGAGTACCTGTCAGAACTGTCTTCCTTCTAGAAACGCAATACAAAGACTTTTTAGAGCTGAGGATGGAAGTTAACCATACAGGTATGTCTAGTTGCTCAAGTCATATTTATACAGAAAAAAAATTCTCTTAGAAATGCCACATTCTCAAAGTTAAATGAAAGATAACATGGCGAATATTCTAGTGTGACTTACAAAAACAAACAAACAAATCAACTCAAGTATCAACACAAGAAATTATCTACTTCTCTTAAAGTATTTTCAGTGTCAAAAAGGTGAAAAGAGGACAGTGAATGAGAACAGTAAGGAATGTCAATGAGACAAAGTAGAGGCTTATTATTTCTCTCATTTTTTTTGTAGCACAGCTAAGTCAGCTCCTCTCTGACCCTGGCAACTTTACACAAATTATGCTTTTTAAGTGCATTCAGTTCACTATGACATCAGGCATCAGTTTCTTTTTATTCCTCTCTCCTGCATTGCTACAGAGCAAAAGGCAGATTCTACTGACCCGTTACATCAACAGCTTTCTCCTTGGTGGTTTGAAATTGATGTTTCAGAGGGTCATCCTTGCATTTTTGCTTAAAAATATGAAGTGCTATGACTGTAGAAGATGCCAGTGTTACAGCTTGCTACACATAGCAACATTTAAAAGTCCGTGTGAGCCAGAAAGTGGTTCTCCATCACTGATTTGCCAACTGTAACTTGTCATCAGTAACTGTTTCCATACTGTATGACACAAGGCTCTAAGTAGCCCTGTTTGAGTAGGAGGATTGGACCCAATGACCTCCAGAGGTCCCTTCCACCCTCAGCCACTGTGTGATTCTGTGACATTTTACTGTGAGAAATAACAGGAAGGCAGGTAAGTTTGTATACCTTAGTAAAAAAAGTGTTTACTGGCAGTTAAGACTGAGAGGATGTACCAGGAATAGTTCAAGAGTAAGAATAAACATTTGTTGAAGAAATGTCACATCTATGACAAGCAGAACTTTATGGACAAGTCAAATTTAATGTTGCTGAGCCAGTTACAAAGCATGCTGGTAGAGCAGATGAGGTGTCCCACCACAGCTCCCAAGCTTCTTTCAAACTTCTGCTGAAATCTGCTGAGTGTAAGCATGATTCTGTACATTTAGAATGGGAAGTCAACTGCGTGCGGACACAATGCTAAATGAAAACAGCATTTTTTTTTTCAATTATGTAAAATAGTTAGCTCCAACAATGCTAGCCTAATGGATGACTAAGGCTGAGAGATCTTTGCCTTTCAGTTTGCCTTTTCATTTTGATTTAAATTATGCATCATCAACCATTTATATAGTAAATACTTAAACATGCAATTGTTTAATGAAACCTTTCACTTTCCACCTTTGTGATATCTTAACGTTTGGTAAGTCAATTCTGAAATATTTGGAACTTGCCTATGCTTTACCAATATTATTCGATCCACTAATTTATTTGATCATTATGGTATTGTTTTCTACGCAAATACAAGGAGTTAATTCCAACATGAGCTAATTCCTAACAGATAAGAAAGTAACTAAACACTTTGGAAAGCCCCATTCCCTCACCTGAAGTAACAATGCAGATCATGGCCATATGGAGATCGATATCAAAATTGTGATAGGGAAAAGACTAGTAGGAAACTACAGGGGGAAAAAATCAAACCAAAGAAGCTAGTGATCTTAGAATGATGACAAGTCTGTTCCATAAGATGAGAGTCAGAGACCAAGTGGAAGTTGACTTGAGAATTATTTGTAATAACACTGACATGTACAGATACTTCTTTGTGTTAACATCAGCTTCTCTTGTTATATCTTGTTTCTCCTTTTGAATTAAACAACAGTTTGTTTCAAGTAAGCTGTTTTGGGTCACAACATCCCAAAATGGAAACAAAACAGTGAGTCACCTAAGGACTTCCTGCCCTGACCACTACATCCTTCAGACTTAGGAAGCAACACATCAGCCTCATTGCCACAGACTGGCTTTTGCCAGAAGCTGTAGGAAGGCCGGTGATTGGGCAGTATAGGGAGCTGCTCCTGCCAGCATGGATCTGCCTTGTGACAGATTCAAGAATCAATACCAGTTTTGATAAAAAGTGTTGGTTTCTTCCTTTTTTTTTTTTTTTTTTCCAAGAAACCATCCTTTTCTTATGGAAATATTTTATCTGTGCAGACTCCTTGCCTCAGCATACCATTCCCACAGTTCAAACCTCGGCTTCGCAAAGCTTCCTTGTACATCTCCTGCCTCTCACTATACACAGCATGACATATAGGAGCAATTTGTTTCATTATATAATTTCTGAAGCGATTAAGTATAACAAATACAAGAAAAGATTCTAAAAATAATTAATAAGATATTGATATGGATCTATTTCTGAAATATCTGTTCTTTTGCATTGACGTTGGGATGCAGTAAGAATTATGGAGATTATTTTAACTAATAAGCTTGGAAAATGAAAGGAAATGGGATGATAACAATCCTGTTTGGTGAGCTTCACAGCAAGACAAGGGCATTTGGATTGTAACGTGGGTATTTTGGCAAGAAAGCGTAAAGAAAGAAAAGCTGACTATTCCGCAATGGCTGTATTCCTACTTTCATGTTCAAATCCGTCTTTGTGCAATATGCTCTAAGCACACAATAGAAATATTTGATATGATTCTTAAAGATGTAACACCAAAACTATTTATACATATATAATAAAATATTATTTGTCCTACTATTAGAGGACAAATATTAGAACTATATTCTGATTATTGCTCTGAACTTCACTCCTTCTGTCATTTATTTTTGTTGCAGGTTCTCTGCTTTTTTCTTTTTTTTTCTTCTTCCTTTTCTTTTTTTTTTTAACCTCAGTTGTTATTCTTCCCATATCTATCCTTTAATCCCTTCCTGATGTAAATCCCTTCCATTCTTGCCACTATTCTTCCTGCTGAAATAGTACTTGTTTCTACTTCAAATTTACCTCTTGATTAATTTTAGTCTCTGCATTTTAAGAGATGTTCCATACTAATATATTCGTCTTCTCCCAGCAAAAATCACAACACAGTGAGAATTTAAGTAAACTCCAGTGACTAGCTAGCTATGAAAAGACACCAGTTATCAGCCCAAATAGCATAGACTACAGAAGGCCAGCTGGATGTAGAGACATTTAGGATGACTGAATGCATTTTATTTTCCTTGCAGATAAAATGTGTCACCACAGGGAATCGCAAAAAATAAAGTACTTTTCAAAATTAGTTCTCAGTGTTTTCTCTCTGTGTAAAATCTTGTTAATATCTTGCTGATAGTATTGTAACTCACACCCAAAAATACTGAAAAAAAGACCACCACCACAGTATTGCTATCTTAATGCTTGTGTTATTTGGCTTCCTGCAATATTGAATTTCTCATCTAATTTTGTATTATGTCTATTTCATAGAGAATATTAAAATATTCCTTGTTGTATTGAATAGCATACAGCCTGCAGTAATAGCATTGATTTTCCAGCTTCAATCCTGCACAACATTTGGCAAAGTCAGATGCAAATTGCATCCACCTGTATCAAGGAGATAGTGACTTCCAGGAGAACACAGAAAAGTTCGGACAGGAGAAATGCCTCACTGTCATGGAGGGTCTGGAGGCTGCACAGATTTTACAAAAATCCAGGCTTCCTACTTTCTTAGGAGAATCATCTATTTCTGAGAATGAAGTAAAAGTGGAGTTTGAGGTTGACTTATGATGTTATAACATTTTTCCATGACCAAGAGCTTGACATCAAGAGAGTATCAGACGCAGTGAAGCACAGGTTCCTCAGCATTTAATTGCTCATGGTATTTCAAAAGAAAATAACTCAGTGGAACTACAAAATGAATCACTGAACAATTTCAATCAAATCCTTTCTCTGCAAATTATTTTCAATGATGTTTTAAATCCCTCACACTAAAATAAAACTAACCCTATCTACCACTTGTTAGACTTATTTCTTGGAGAATGCAACAGAAAACAGTCTTTACTCAAAGCTGTGAAATACTTTTCAACGTACTTTGTTGTCAGCATGTTACTTGGAATTAGATTATGTCAAATATTTCACCTATTCTAAGAGAAAGTAGCCAAACTCTTCTCCTTTCTTGGGATCAAATCCTGCACTGAAAGACCAGGCCACTTTGCTCTCTTTTCCAGTCCAGTGTTTCAGAAAGCAATAAATAAAGAAAATATATATACTAAAAAAACAACAGAAAAACTAATCATGACAGGCAATCATTTGCAAACATACAACTCCTTCAAAATCTGCCACATTAAGCTTCATTTTATAACATCTGTCTTGGCGGTATAAATTGTGCTTGGCTTCATAGGTGCTCTGAGCCATACAGAGAAGGAAAACAATCATGACAACAGAAAAATAATGCACAGTGTGAGTGTGGGGACAGGGAGCTGATAATCTAAAAGCTGCTCAGTTTTGCAGGGCACTTTATTTTGAAAAAAAAAGTGTTACGTTAGCTTTCCTGTTTTAACACAACATAGTTCTGCCAGTGGAAGAAAAGTGAGAACTATCGCATTTATGAAAGCTGCCAACCTCCCTCCAGCATTTCCAAAAGAATCCCCTGAAACTACTGCACAAAAAGAAAGCAATTTATTCCAGTACACACAGTAGAAATTTATTGTTACAAGAAGTTAGGCTTTTTTTTGACACTGAGCAGTTATACTACAAATATTTTGAGAAAAGCAGCAGTTGGAAAATACAAACTTCACACAAGAACCACGGTGGAGAGAAGTTAAGTTTTTGTGGAATACTACATCACAACTTGCCTCCATAATTACAAGTGTTGTCTACATTTCCTTTTATAAACTGATACAAAAAACGTTTCCTAAAACTCCCCAAAAAAGCCAGACTATATTTTCATTTTTTTATTAATGACAAAGAAAGGAAAAGTAGACATTGATTCAGGAGCCCTACTTCTATAACTAATATTAAAGTACACGCACAAAGTATAGTTTAGTTTGTACTTAAATCCAGCCTTTTCAACAATACACTTGAATGTGAATTTATGTCCCAGAAGATTTAATGAGATGCACATAATCAAAGATCATAATTTATAAATCTTACTAGCAAACTTATTTAAAATAACTACATATTTTCATTCAATATTCCATTTAATCGTATGTTAATCTGAACATTTGTTTCCATTTATGTTGTAAACACTGCCGTGAAAATAATTTTCTTCCATTAAAGTAGGTTTATTAATATGATTCAAGGTGCTTGAGGGGATAGGAAGCAATCACGGAAAACCTACACCTTGCAACCAAATTTGCATCTCTGATTGGACATCCTGCCTGTAAGGATCTGCAAGGATCAAGAGTGATCTCCAGCAGCAGCCATGTTAAAAGGAAGCAGTTTCCTCCTTACTTCATTCAGCTGACTTCCTCTTCCACCCACTAAAGAATATCTAAACTCCACTCTGAAACAGTAAGCACCCTCCTGCAGCTCCCTGGTGGTGCTGTATACACGAAGTGTCTCAAGAAATCTGTTTTTAATTTTATAACAGATCATTTTCCTCAGATGTATCAGTTCTACGAAAGGGACAGAGGCCATGGTTCATTCCAACTGAGCTCCAGGAGGCCACCATGGACGCAGAGCCTCAAACAAAGCCTTACCCATGTTCAGCATCCTGTCCGATTAAATGGCTTGCAAGGGTCAGGGAGAAAAGAAAGGGACAAGCAGACCAGGAAACACACTGTAGACACTCTGTTCTTGAGCTGATGAGCTAAATTCTTGCCAGTATGTAAAGTATAAATTATTGAACACAGAAACAGACGGATATTAAGAAGATAACCCAGGAATGATGGAAATGAGTTATAACTCAGATGAGTTATTTCAAGTGTGTAAACTCAAATACACATATTTGTCTTAAAAGGATACTGTCAAGTTGTTCTTCGTAACTTGTCAGGTATTTGTTATGAGGTTACAAGCATGCAGAAACTTTTGGATTGACAGCTGCAGACTGTTAGTCACAGCCCAAAAGAAGTGCTGTGGCTGTTTGCTAAAATGCAAACTAAGAATTGAAGGCTTTTGAAAATATAAAAACAGCCACTGCAGTGCGTCCTACGTTTTACAAAGACAACATCTTACCAAAGCAAGCCCAAGTCAGTCCACCAATGCAATCATCATGCTTTTGTAAGACATTTACCCTAGTTGCAATGAATGTTGTTCAACTGTGCTTACCAAATAGCTCTCTCCCTAGGAAAGTAAGCCATCAATGTACTTCTGACATTCCTCATTAATTGTGTTTACAGGGGAATTTGGAATCTCTCATGACTCAACAGGAGACTGAGTCCATAGGAAATGCATGCAGAATGACAGAAGATTAATATACTGCCAACCTATTTTGTTTGGCTTTTTAATTAGAGAGCAAATAAGAAAGCAAATAACGTGCAGAAAAAAAAATAAATGCATAAATTCAAGTGACAGATTATCTTTCTAATAACAACAAAACATGGTTGCTTGCTAAGATTGTTAACATAGTTTAATTATGTCACAGGTAAGATCTGTGTATAAATCATATTTAGGGCATCTCACATCAAAGAGTAAAATAAATCATTAAAATGTATTTGGACAGACTCTTAATCATTTTTCATGGAACAATTATTTTTGGAAACCTAGAGTAACATAACTCTGTCTCCAAAGGGACTGAAACTACAAATGAGTACTCAATTTTTAAATCTTTTGTCCACGTAGAAGTAAAGAAATCACTTCCTCTACAGGACTGGGAAGAGAGAAGAAAAAATAATACTTGAGTGTTCTGAATAACTGAGAAGTATTCATAGTCTTATGCTATAAGGAAGATGAATGCATCAGGAGGGGAGAGGGAAAGGATGAACAAGCCAGAGTAGAAAAACAGATTACTGATTTTTACCATCAGACAGACATCAAACTGTGGCAGTCACGCATAATAAGCAACATATGATTTGTATTTCCCTTTAATTTCATGGACGCTCTGTCTAAGAAGGCTCATTGGTTTTGATTGTTTGTTTTTATTCAGGATGATTTGACAAAATTAGCTTTCGCTGTTCCTTCCTTTATTGTTGATGTTGTTATTTTGCACAGCATTTACAAGGGAAAATGGACTGGTAAATGCTACTGATCTTAACAAAGTCAGTGATACAAAAACCTTAAAATCAGATTGCTCCAAAGACAAATATGACATCGTAAGTTAGGATTTCCACAGTTTGTCCAAGCAGCCTGAGCTTTACGTGATGAGACTAAAACAATGTTTTAAATTCAGTTCCTCTTGTACTTTCCATATTTGGTTTTCCGTGTATACGTACAAATTTTCCTTCTGTTTTATATAAAAGTTGTGACTTGTGCAATAGCTACACAAATGAAACAAATGCCTATTTCTGTTAAGAGAACTCTGTGTGAGGAACTAGTAGGTGCCCCATGTCATGATCCCTCTGACATCCTATCAACCCATAACAGGAAAACTGGCATTGCTGTGCAACAGAAAGCATACTTTGGCCACAAAAGCTATCAAAATGCTAAGTGATCTGATTTCTTTGCACAGAATCATAGAGCAGCCCAAGTTGGAAGGGACTCATAAAGACCATCAAGTCCAACTCCTGGCTCCACACAGGATCACCCAAAAATCAGACTATATGACTGAGAGCATTGTCCAGATGCTTCTCAAATGCCCCTGAGCTCAGTGCCGTGACCACTTCACAAGGGAGCTTGTTCCAGTGCATGACAACCTTCTTGGTGAATAACCCTTTCCTGATATCCAACCTGACCCTCCCCTGTCGCAGCTTCATGCTGTTTCCTAAGGTTATATCACTGGTCACCAGAGAGAGATCAGTGCTGCTCCTCCACTCCCCTCGTGAGGAGCTGTAAGCTGCAGTGAAGTCGTCTCAGCCTCCTCTGCTCTGGGCTGAACAAACCCAGGGACTTCAGCTGCTCCTTGTAAGTCTTCCCCTCTAGACCCTTCACCATCTTTGCAGCCATCTAATAGCTCTACGTCCTTTTTCTACTGTGACGCTCAAAACTGCACAAAGTACCACTGCTGTGAATTTTGACCTTCACTGTAGATAATAATTCTGAACCTACAGCCTACATAAAATGTCCATTTACAACACAGTTTTTAACAAGGAAATCAGCTCCAGTGCAGGTGTGCTCTGCAGTATGCAGGGCTGGCCATGTCCAGGGGGTTCCAGAGCCAGGGCAGCCCCAAGAGACCCAGGTGTTATCACAGCTCAGAGAGTGAGTGACAAGGAGTGGGCAGGGTCAGAAGCACGGCAGCCATTCCACACACATATGCAGAGTGAGACCCAGAGGTCAAGGTCAAGGTGGCCAGTCAGGGCATGGGTGGGAGCATGCTGTCACTGCCTCTGCCAGCAGCACCTGTCAGCCACTCACAAGGAGCTCTGGGTATGGCATCTGCCCAGCTGAAGGCCGTGTCCTCTGCATCCCCAGTGGCCTCTCCAGACACAGGAACCGACATGGCTACCCAGGCAGAGGTCCAGGGAATGTGTGGCCACCCAAGTCTCAGGCTCCAGGGTGTGCCTGAGTTTTCTGTCAGTGTCTGATAGCAGCAGTGAGCTCACCTGTGGAAAGAGGTCCTTCCAGTAAAAGTATCTCAGACTGTTTGTTGGAACAAACTGTTGCTTAATATCTTGTATCTAATAGAATAAAAAATGGGTATAATATTAAAATTAAATGCTGTAAGTCTCGCAAAAGTTCATAATGAAGTGCATGCTACTTTAAAGAGTATACTGAAACAATCAATTTTCTGTACATTCTTACTAGTGAATCAGTACTGAAGTTTTAATAACGCAAAATCAACCTTCGCATATTTTTTGAAAGAGTTCTTGGGAGAACATTAAAGAAAAAAATGTATATATATGATCCCATAGAATTTGAGAAACAGAGTGAGAATTATTATTGCCATTACATGATGGAAAAATATAAACATTATAACTTAACTCTATGACGCATGTAAAACCATGTAAACCAAAATAAGATCTTCTGATTCCCAATTCCCTACTTGTATGGCATGACAGCGCTGTCTTACTGCACTATGCATGTACTGTGGCAAAGATATAAAATAGCACAAATATTTAGTTAACTTGGGTGAAACAAAATAATTCTATCTATTTCTGAAGTGCACCATTTTTTCTCAGTTATTCATATAGTCGAAAACAGCTTGACAGCTCTTATAGCATGAATGACTATTTTTAGGTATCATAGTGGAAGAAGTTTCAAAAGTTATGCTATATGTGATTCTCTGAATAAATCCTGCCTGGTCCAATTTTAACCAACAACCTCTCTTTGTATTTGGCTTTCTTTGTCTGGAATTTCTGCTTGAAAGTTACAATTCATTGTTTCAATCCTTCATCAGCTGCCTGCTTTAGAACTGTGTTGTAATTGTTTGATTAGGTGTAATAAACTTACTTCCTTACTTGCAACACAGTGTAACACGGAGAGGTGCAACTCAGATGACTAACATGATGCATTATTGAACAACTCAAATTAAAAGGGAATACAATTAAGGCTGCTATCTGTCTGAATGATGGATACTCTTTACTTTCCTCTTTTCAAATCATGAATCTAGTTTTCTGTCTCACCAGTTCAGCTAGTACCTCCTCCACAATTTTTTTTTTCCTTTTTTTCCCAGGGAAAGGACAACACCCTCCATCTCCTTTGATATTTGATATCCTGTCCCCTAAACCACTTTCCTGTATCTCCATATAGGGAAAGGTCAGATTTTTTTACTTTATATATTGGTGTGCTCACAGGAGCTGATAATTAAAGGAAAAAAATTAGTCTGGAGGAAAAAAAAGTGATCCCCTCCCTGCACCTCCCTGCCCCCTCAGCTGTTTGGGATGTCTTTCTCATATTAAAAACTCTCAGAACAGAGCAATGAAATGTATTCTACTCTCCTAAAAGCCTGCTGTGACAGCAGAAATAAGGAGGTAGCCAACGAGGGAACCATACAGCAACAGATAAAGCTTGCAATGAAGACTGCACACATCGTAAGAAAAAGTCTGCAGTTTTTCCTCTGAATTAACTTAGAATAGTACAGTATATCTTATTCCTTCACCAAAATATTGTAGCCTTGAAAAAAACCTAAATAGTGTAATTGTTTAAAAAGCAAAGCATATAAAACATAGCCGAATGCTACTTTATAGTATTTAAAACATATTCTTCATTGCCTAAATAGCATAAAGAGTATGCAGATGCTCAACAAAAGACAGTCATGCTTAGAGATTTGAGGAACTCTGTTCAAATATTTCTTAATCAACAGGTCCCTTGACACTGAATGACAAAACTTTTGAACTTCTGCAGGTAAACACATATGTACCACGCTTTCTAATTGTCACGTTTGTAAAACAGTTGTCAGATCACAAATAGAGATGATAGCATGAAATAATTTAGAAGTACATAAAAAAGGTGCCGGTACATATAAAAGGTGAACTAGCTTAAAGCAGGCCTTAGCTCAACAAAGCATAAGCTATTGCTATGGTAAAGCCGAGACTTTCTCTTTAAGGGTCTATCTGAAATGTTCTAAAATTGGAATATTTGTACATACTAAACTTGAATGACTTGGTAATACTCAAAAAAAACCAGTAATATACAAAGAAATCTGGGCACAAAACAGTAAAATGTGATGAACCTTGAATTTTAAGTGAAGGTAAAATGATAATTCTAAGGAACATATTCTGAGACCCATACTTTCAAAAAGATAAATCTATAAATTAGCAGCGCTGAAAGACATTTGATGGCAGTGGACAACGAGCACATAGAATCATAGAATCATAGAATCATAGAATCATAGAATGGCTTGGGTTGAAAAGGACCTCAAAGATCATCGAGTCTCAACCCCCCTGCCAAGTGCAGGGTCGCCAACCACTAGACCAGGCTGCCCAGAGCCACGTCCAGTCTGGCCTTGAATGCCTCCAGGGACGGGGCATCCACAACCTCCCTGGGCAA
>NC_034411.1:45003593-45047997 GCF_002078875.1 Numida meleagris | reverse complement strand
CATCAGCCATCTCTCTCAGAACCCTAGGATGGATGTCATCCGGCCCCATGGACTTCCACACATTCAGTTTCAAGAGGAGGTCTCGAACTTGTTCCACTGTTACAGTGGGACAAAATCCGCTCCTCTCACCCACACCTCGAGGTTCAGGGTCCCGGCAGACACGGGGAGCCTGACCACATAATGGGAATGAGCATGTAATAAGCACAAATGAGTCCATAACGGGAATGAAAAGGGTCAATATGTATTTTACCTTACTGGAAAGGATGAAAAACAAAGTTTCCTATGTAGATCTTGCATGACTGCCCTTTGTTTAACTGTAGGAAACTTGTTTCTGGACTGTTATTGACAAAAACATATCAAGGTAACAAATATTTACACATCTTAAGCCTGTACCTCGAAAGAGAAAGAATAAATGATTAAACATATAAAAAAGAAAGCACATAAGAGTAGTATTAACAAGAAAAACACAGAATGTAAGAACATTTTCTCTGAAAACTTGTTATTATAAAATCTGCACATTTAGCAAGTAGTAATATACTAATTCTCAAATACCCTTGTGAAATAGGGATGCACTGTTTTTCCTTTTCTGTTAGAGAACATTGATATCAGCTTCCAATTCAGAAAAGTATTTAAGCATATGCTTAACTTCAGGCACTTGACTAATCCCAGTTTTTAAAGAGAATTACAAATATCTTTCTGACTTAAACTAGAGCCCCTGAATATCCAGGCTCAATAGTAAAATACCAGAATAGCCAAAATTTGAAGTTCTCTTAGGTTCTAACCTGATGCCTTACCTAAGAGAGGATTTTTTCTTCTTCTCTTACTCAAAAAAACTCAGGGGAAAAAAAAAAAGGAAAAAATGGAAAAAAAAAAAAAAGGTAGCAGAAGCCAAAGGCATTCATAAATACAACCAGGAGATTAGCAACACTGATAAACACTGAGAATTGAGCTATCAAGCTTTAGCAACATGATGAAGCAACAGACTAATACGCTTTTTCCCCCATCTGATTCAATATTTCTTATGTTACAGTAAATGTTATTGTTATTCAGTCCATTCACAATGATATCTATAGTATTAAATACAGATCAGAAAACATAATTTGACCCGTATACATGGTTTTGAATACACAATGCATGCTGTAATGTTTTCCTTTCGCTCTTTTCTATTATGTACTCAGTAAATCAAAAAACAAGCTCAGTAAAGAATGGGACTGTGTAATGTGTTTTCCATACTATTATTCTGTAGAAGAGAAGGAGAGAAGGAGAAAAGGAAGGAAAGAAAGAGAAAAAATTATTCAAAAGAACTGAACAATTGCTTATTTAAAATACCAGAATTCAACTACCATCTGTTAGCCTTAAAGGCAGCTTTCATTAAGGCCATCACCTCTTCATGAGTCACAACAGGGAGCTATCATTAACATTAGCTATGATTAATGAGGATGTTGCCAATTGCAATTATTCCACTCTAAAGCTTAGAAATATTCTGGCAGTGTCATATAGCCTAACTACCACCTTCATCCTCTCAGTTGCCTCATTAAAAAATACCCTGTTGCAGTTTACTTTAGATTATAATGCAAAACCCTATCAACTCATGGCGGTTCTCCTTGGCTGCAGACCCAGGCTGGTCCCTCCAGGCTGTTTCTGGAAAGTGCTAAGATACAATCACTGAAATATGAGCCTGAATCCACTGTACCACTGGAGTTTTTGTAAATTAAGGTAAAAGGTGAAGAAATCTTTATCTCCTCCAGCTGTATGATGACACATTGTGGATTTGGTTCAGCTCTGCATTAGAACAATTATTTTTCCTATGCTATATTCCCACACTTGTAAACTTCATACACAGAAAAAAAAAATCATCTGAATTGGTAGGCCAAATTCAATCACAAGGTAGAGAAGCCAAAGTACCCATCTAAGCTTTAACACTGTAAGTCTAATCAGTATGTTCCAGTATAGCGTTGTTAATTCTATTAAAGTGGAAAGACTTTGAGAACCTACTTTTCCCTAATCTTTGAAACCAGAGATTCTTCATTTGTTCATTTGTTTACTGGGCATGTAAAATGGACATGAGAGAAGAATGATGAAATCTTAATCAATGCACAATGATCTATCTATCTATCTATCTATCTATCTATCTATCTATCTATCTATCTATCTATCTATTTTTCCTAGCATACTGCAGTGCTAGGAAAAACTGCTTTATGGTTATGAAAAAATAAACTGAAAAGCAATAATTATCTAATTCTAGAAGGAATCATAATTATTAGCATATTCCTTTCCCTTTTTCACAGTATGGCACAGTGAAAAGTCAAACAATGTGATGTTTAATGTTTGGATCCTTTAGATGGGTTCAAATGGTCACAACTGTCTTTCTTTTGTTTTTGGTTCTTCCACTCAAAAGCTCTCTTCCGTTAAGTGGGAAAATTACATAACAATTCAACCAGAAGAAAATAAAGCAACTGATAAAGATTTTTTTCTTAGGAACTGTTTCTAGTAGGTCAGCATGACACTTTGGTTTTACCAGAATATACTGGATTGTATTTCCAGGCTATGGGCCTACCCAGCATTTGAGCTCCCTCAAGTATGTGTAGTGTAGCACCCCAGTAAAACAACAGACTATTGTAATCACATAAAATGCATATTAGGTAAAGGAAGAAAGTTTTGTTTGATGAAGACTTAACAGAGAAACAGAATACATTGGAAGAGGTTGTACAGACAGACAATAAGGAACTGAAGGCCTCAATAAAAATAAAGTGAATTAAAATATGAGACTTGGAGCTAATGCATTCATAAAAGCAAAAGCACTTCTGTTGCTTTAAACTGTATTTTAATATGACTGGGAATTCATAAGACTTCAGAACATTGAAAAAATGATTGGTGCAGGAAAAGTGAAAATTTTGGTGAACAATGTGCATTTAATGTGTCGTAATAGGCTGTGTTTGGGTAGTCAAATATTACTACAATATAACAAATAAACTCTAAAGTAATTCTTTAAAACGTACATTTGTTTAAGTAGTTCTGCTCTGAATCTTTCTAAATTTAAATCTATAGCAGCCATGCTAAAAACAGTTTTTTATTTCCTGTTAATGTAAAAGAAAAAAAATCTTAAAAGAGTATTAAAGCTAAAGCTTGACCACACAAACTCAGTTAAATCCACAGTGCTCCCCTGATGAAGGACTTTCTCAAATTTGTGCTTGTTCCTTTCTCTTATTGCTGCACCTCCTTGGGTTCCTTGGAAAGCCCTTTGCCCCTTGTAAAGGATTTGATGATATCTCCCCCCTCATGACAGACTGCCCCTTTACTGCTGAGTAGCAAAACACAGGAAATACTCTGAGTAGACTGATCCTTAGCCCAGCCTTGCAGGCTCCTGCTTACTCTGGGCTGTTGGTTAGCTTAACTACTCCCAGAAAAAAAATAAATAAATAAATAAAAGTTTAGTAAATTTATTCAAAGAATCACTTCTGTGGAGGGGCTTAAAAGGACCTCTAGAGATCATTGAGTCCAACCCTTATTCCTCAATTTCTGAATAGGCACTGTAAAATCCTGGCTATCTATAAAGACTGTATTCCAAATTTGATTTACCATTTTTTTCCTCATTTCTATTCTTTATTTTGTTTACCAAAAACAATTAAGCTAAGCTGGCTGGTCACACAAACTAATATAAGACTTTCAATAAATCCTACTTTTATTAAAGTAGGAAAAAATCACATTCATACTGATAGTGATGTTACATTTAGGAGTTCTTTTCGAGAACATTTTAGGAATTAGAACATTCTATTGAGAAATTAATTCTCCACTTTTCAGAGTTTACTTTAGAATGTTTTATGTGAGTGCAAACAAAGGATCCATCTCACCACTTCATTTACCAAAATATATTGGTATACTTCTTAGTTAAAAGTGCTTAACATTGAGCAGAAATTTCCCTCCCTAAAATCTAAACTCTGTTTCAGATTGAAATTATACACAATTCTGTATTCTTCTTTGCCAAAAGAGCTGTATGTACTATAAAAAATCAATCACTGCAACTTTGCTAAAGGTCTTTAGTTGGAAGACAAACAGATTGCTTCCTAACTATTCACCTTCCACAATCCCCATTTCTTTTGTCCTGAATTCTTCACAAATACTGAAAAATAAATACAGCAATGACTATCTTTCCCTTGCTTCTTCCCATGTATTAGGAGAAAATGGTTCAATTAGTTTCTAGACTCATTTGAATTAGTGTGAGAAAAAGAAATGGAAAGCAATTTACTGGAAGAGTTGGTCTAAGAAATTTGTGTTGCATTTAATTCTGAAATTGTTGCATATGCTAGCTTCCACTAACAATCTGTTTCATCCTCCAACTGCTCTTGAGCATGTATCCAAACAGCCAGATTAAAACACTCAGTTATTAAAAAGGGGTGCACTATGCTTTGGATCCATACAAATAAGTCTCACTTAAAACTTGGACTTGACAGCCGATCTCTGATCTTTTGGGAGAACATTCTTCATGAAACACAAAACACTGACACACCAAGAACTGCTAAAGGGAAAAGATGTCAGCTCTCAAGGCTGAAGTAATGTCTGTGTTCTCATGAATCAAAAACTATTCCATCAAAACTATTTTGTTGAGTCCAATATGGAGACTCTGACTTCATTCCTTTTGACTTGCCTATTTTCAAATTTACCAATAAATATTTTCAACCTTACCAATAAATATTTTCAACCTATCCAGCAAGTCAAAGTTGAGCCTCATCTGCTTCCAAAACCTTGTCAGTTATAGGCACATAGAATCCTTCACAACAAACAGCAGGATTTTTGTCGTCCACAGGATACTGGATACATAAATTTGTCAAATGATGACTAAGCAAAATAAGGTGATTGCTAATAAACTTCTCAGAGTGTCTGTTGGAAGTGTAGCATCCTGTGAAACATCTTTGAGTCACCAATGTTCTCGTAAATATAGCATAATACACAGAGCAAGTAATATAGAGCATTTTACTTGAAGTTCAAAAGTCATAAGAAAAATAATTTCTATGTTTCTAGGAAACTGAATAGAGTACAACTGATCACTCATGCTTCTTAAGAGAGGGAGGGGTGATAAACTTACCAGGTCTGGTAAAGGACTGCATGTGATAAAAAGATTCAGAATTATTGTGTATTGAAAATGTGCTGCTGAGTAAGAGCTGGCAGGATAAACTACACCATGAGATACAGCATGCAAATTTCAAGCACTCTTGAATACTGATCTCAAGTATGTGTGGTATGTTTACACATGTGAGACGTTACTTTTGTTATGAAAAGTGGAATCCCAACAATTTCTTAGGTACAGATTCCTTAATGAGCTATTAGAGACTTCAGGCTATTACTACTAGAGACTTCAAACATGACTGTATATTCAGAGAAAAGTCAATGTAAAAAAGCAGAGTACTTGCTTGATGTGTTCAAAGAGACCTGTGGTTCCATAGCTGGATGGATTGCAGCTGTAATTTCCCACCTCCAGGGGGCCCAAATGTTAAATTTTTTTAGAGGGTAGTGATAGTGAAGAAAACTGCACCTTGCATACTAGTAGGAGGAGGATAGAAAGGCAAAGATCCAAACAGCTATTAAGAGCAGCAAGAGTGGCAGAGGTAACTAGGAAATGTACATGCACACAAACATACACATACATACATGGTGAAGAAACCTGTGTTTAGCTATGTTTAACTACGAAAGTTATTTGAATGCTTTCAAATTTTAAAAATCTCCCTTTTGTCCTTATAGAAAGAAAAAATTTGCTGAAAACCTTCTGCGACAAATGTTGCTCAATTTTTCTCATTGATCAAATTCAGTATTTAAAACTGCAACTAGTCTCTAGAGCATTTTCCTAATGACTATCACTTTCAGACAAAATACATCCCACTTTTTTTCCTATGCCCTAAATAACTGTCTTATAATCCATCATCACCAGCAGATATGCACACAACTTAAATGACACAGCTCCAGGCTGACAGAAATGAGGTGGAAGGAAAACGGCAGAGCAGGTAGATTATGCAGTTGAAGACTGATAAAATCCTGAAACCATGCTTCAGCTGACTACATAAATAGACTAGGAAAAAAATATTAATGGTTTAAAACCAGACAACAACCCAGAAAATGAACACAGCATATCGTGCAGTCCTAAGTAGCTCCATAAAACAGTGTGACACTTCCAAAGAACCCATTTAGTCCAATAGGGCTGTCACCATAGAGCTCTTTGTGAATGAGAGATAGAGCGCCACTTAACAACGTAGCTTCTAATTACTGTCACCCACAGTGAGCTGCGGATCTTACTAATCTTAATAAATCTTACTAAAATCTTAAAAGCAAATGCATTTCTCTAATTATTAACATAGGCACATGCTTAAATACTTGCAAAACTAATTGTGTATACAACAAGCAGACAACATGCATAAATGAACAGGAATGTACAGGCACAAAGGAAAGCGTCAATCAAAAGGACAAATACAAGTCTGTGATGACACATTGTACAGAAGGAGCACATGCTGATTTCACTTTGGGCTAAAACAGAAGTTATGGCTCCCTCAAGCATTTTTAAAAGCATATTTGTGAGGGTTTATGCATTCATTTTCTGACTTCACTCTGAATAATTTCTAGGGATAGCAAGTTCCATTTCACAGTCCTCTTTGGATCCCAAGGTGTATGAACTCCAGACAAATCAAAAAGATGTGTTACTCTGCAGGTGTTTCTTCAGCTGGATAATTGTTCATATCTGCTCTAGTATCCAGCACTCTGCATAGAAATCTGGCATTCAGGATACGGGAGAAGATTTTGAGGAGCGGTTAGAAAATTCAAGGCTTGCAAATCAGTGGTGGTTTTGTGCAACCTTTCTGAAGTTGCTAGGAGAAGACTCATCTAGTATCTTCTTATAAGCAGGCTTCCCAGCAGGAAATCTGAATGGAGTCATTTTCTGGTTAGAATAGCCTTAAGTATACAAGAAGCCTCTCGTGCACTGAGTAGATGAAGACAACACTTTCACAAGAATATTAATTTTCTTTCATTCATGGGTATTTAATGCTAAATAATAAATTAAGAATCTGTTCAACAGATTTGGAATGGAGCTCTTCCTGTTGGAAATACTTCCACAGTGCACAGACTGGTGTTTATCTACCTGAGAAGACAAGAGACTTCCAATACAGGAGCAGTGGGGAAGTGACTCATGGAACCCTTCCCAACTTAAGTGGAAAGAAGTGGTACAAGTATTTTGATGTTGACATAATTAAATACAAATTTTTCAGTTTCCCTTAGTAAATGATATCTTATGCATTTTGTACTTATATTTGGTTCTATTGAATCATGAAAGAAACGAGCTTATCTGTTACCTCTTTGCCAACATACTGTATTTACAAAATGCTCATTTCATGAGTTTCAGTTTTGTGTGCATATCTACAATGAAAAGGTCACGTTCCATATGCTTTGGTGATCCACTAAAGATATAAACACTTGGCAATGTTTTCTTCTGATGACACTCACACTTCTTCAGCTGTTCTCAAACATCAGGCAGCAAGCAAAGACTCTCTTTAGTATTACTCTGAAAGGCACAACTCACATTAAGAATGTGCCTTTGCTGCAAAGAACACTAAAGTGGTGAATTAGGCAAAGCATTACCAGCAGGACAAGGAAGGTGATCCTTCCCCTCAATGCAGCATTGGTGAGGCCACATCTGGACTACTGGGCTCCCCAGTATAAGAGAGATGGGTGTACTGGTGAGAGCCCAGTAAAAAGCCAGGCAGATGACGGAGCACCTCTCCTATGAGGAAAGACTGAAAGATCTGGAATTGCTCAGCCCAGAGAGAAGGATCCAGCAGAACTTATCAATATCTATTAACAGGTGAAGTGATGGTGCAAAGAGGATGCATCCAGACTCTTTTCAGTGGTGCCTAGTGACAGGACAAGAGGCAATGGGAAGAAACTGGAAAACAACAGATCCCATCTAAACATCAGGAATCACTTATTAAGCGTGCAGGTGACTGAGCACGGGCACAGGTTGCTCAGAGACCCTGTGGAGTCTCTCTCCTTGGAGATCTTCAAAGGCATGGTTTAAAGCAATCTGTTGTACAAGGCCATTCTTGAGCAGGGGATTGGACCTTCAGAGGTCTCTTTGAATCAAAACCATTCTATGATTCCGTGAATGAGATATTAGCTATCTTGCTTTGACAAGCCATTTGTATAGAGACCTCGAAGTAAGCTCATGCAAATCTATTTTGAGAGACAACTGAATAACATTTGAGTGGTAAAGATGGCACATTATGACTTATCTGAACTATGGAAAGCTTTGTTTTTCAAAAAAACTAAGTCTGTACTAAGTACATTGGGCTGGATGAGCAAATAAAAAACTCTTCTATCTTTTCTGATGTGTAGTAAATTCTGTCATGGCTTAGAAACCCTTAGGAGCTGATGAGAGTAATCAAAATATATCCCAGAGGATTCATACATTTTCCTCAAGCAGTTTTCCTAAAATATTGAAGCAGTATTTGAGAAGCTTACAGAATCACAGAAAAGCATCAGAAGGATTTCAGCCACTAATACATCTGGCAACATGGAACTAATATGAACACTATCATTTTACCTCCCTCAATACTATACCAAAAATATTAAGGGCAGCATAGTTATTAATCAATCAGAATTTCCATTATATACCAGCTTTTTCAGTAGTGATATAAAACACTCTCTTTCCTGAGCTTTAGAAATCTCGTCTCAGACGTCGAAGTTTTATTAAATCATCTGCCTTTAGAGGGAAAAAATAGACACTTCATAGCAATTAAAGTTCCTTTTAAATCACAAATGCCTTTTTATTCTCCTTTGAGGAAATATTTCATCCAGAATAAACAGGAAAGGGGATTCAAAAACATTTAATATTTATCAAAAGCATGGTGAAATAATACTTCAAAGTCTAAGGCCACTTCTCCCAACTAGTTGATGAATTTGCTTTAGTCTTAACTTGAAGTTTTAAAAGTTTTTAGGCTCCTTGGCTAACTCGAGGTTATAATAATCCAATAGCTAAAATATAAGCCATGGGGAAAAATGTATTTTCAAAAATATACAATCAGAAATTGAGGAGCTTAAATTAATTCAAAGGACCAAAAACTGTGATGATTATCCAAAATTCATACAGGCATCAACATAAAAGATTTCCATTAGAAGAGACAGATAAAACTTGGCAGATTTGGTCCATAGATATTTTTAATGTATGTATAAACTTCTGTAGGTACATATTTACACAATGATTTCTGTGTAGGGATGGACTCGTAGGGATGGAGTCAGGATGGCCAAGGCCTAACTGGAACTGGACTTGGCAATGGTGTGCAAAGAAGGATAAGAAAGGTTTCTATAGGTATATTAATCAGAAAAAACAAAAGTCTAGGAGGGCATACCCTCCCTAGTGAGCAACGAAGGCAGGCTAGTAACTACAGACAAGGAGAAGGCTCAACAGCTCAACAACTCAACAGCTTCTTTTGCCTCTGTCTTCACTAGCGACTGTTCTACACACTGCCTTTGAGAAGATGGTTCAGACTGTGGGGACTGGGGGAGCAACGATCCTCCTGCTGTAAGTGAAGATCAGGTTCACGACTGCCTAAGGAACATGAACATCCATAAGTCTATGGGTACCAATGAGATTCACCCCGGAGTTCTGAGGGAGGTGGCTGACACAGTTGCCAAACCACTCTCGATGATATCTGAAAAGTCATGGTGGTCAGGTGAAGTTCCTGCTGACTGGAAAAAAGGCAACATCACCCTCATTTTTAGGAAGGGTAAAAAGGATGACCTAGGGAACTACTAATCAGGGATAGGACAAGGAGCTGTGGCCTAAAACTTGAACATAGGAAGTTCCATACAAGCATGTGGAAGAACTTTACAGCAAGGGTGACAGAGCACTGGAACAGGTTGCCCAGAGAGGTTGTGGAGTTTCCTTCTATGGAGATATTTAAGACCCATCTGGACACCTACTTGTGCAACCTATTGTAGGGAACCTGCCTTAGCAGGAGGGTTGGACTTGATGATCTCTTGAGGTCCCATCCAACTTCTGTAGTTCTGTGATTCTGTCTCACATCTGTGCCAGGGAAGATCATGGAGCAGATCCTCCTGGAAGTTATGCTAAGGCACGTGGAAGACAGGGAGTTGACATGGGATAACCAGCACAGATTCACCAAGGGCAGGTCCTGCCTGACCAGCCTTGTTGTTTTTTATGATAGTGTAACTGTGTCGGTGGACAAGGGAAGAACCACTGATGCCATTTATCAGGACTTCAGTAAGGTATTTGACACTATCCCCCATAACATTCTTCTCTCCAAATTGGAAATATATGGATTTGATGGGTAGACTGTACAGTGGATGAGGAACTGGTTACAAGATTGTACCCAGAGAGTGGTGGTCAATGGCTCAATGTCCAGATGAAAATCAGTGATGAGTGGTGTCCCTCAGCAATTCTGCAGATGACACCACACTGTGTGGCATGGTTGACATGACAAGGGATGGGATACCATGCAGACAGACGTAGACAGGCTTGAGCAGTGGGCTCAGGTGAACCTCATGAGGTTCAACAAAGTCAAGTGCCAAGTCTTGCACTTGGGCCATAGCAATCCCCACTATCAGTACAAGCTGGAGGATGTTAGGAAAGAGCACAGTCCTGTCAAAAAGGACTGGGGAGTACTGGTGGATGGGAAGCTGGACATGAGCCAGCAACGTGCCCTCAGCCCAGAAAGCCAATTGTATCCTGGCCTGCATCAAAAAGAGAGCAGTCAGCAGGTCAAGGTAGGTGAACCAGGCACTCTACTCTGTGCCAGTGTACTGTGTCCAGATGTGAAGTCCTCAGGCAGGAGAGACACGAACCTGTTAGAGCATGCCCAGAGGAGGGCCACAAAAATGACCCAAGGGATGGAACACCTGCCATATGAGAATAGGCTGAGAGAGCTGGGGCTGTTCAGCCTGGGGAAGAGAAGACTCCAGGGAGACCCGATAGCAGCCTTTCAGTATCAAAAGGGTGCTGTAAGAAAGAAAAGGACATACTCTTTAGCAAAGTCTGCTGTGACAGGAAAAGGGGAAATGGTTTCAAACTAAATGAAGGGAGATTTATATTGAGTATAAGGTAGAAATGTTTCACAAGAAGGGTGGAGAGGCACTGGCACAGGTTGCCCAGAGAGGTCATGGATGCCCTGTTTTTGGAGACATTCAAGGTCTGGCTGGACCAGGCTCTGAGCACACTGATCTAACTGTGTCCTGATCATTACAGGGGAGTTGGACTAGATGGCCTTCAAGGGTTCCTTCCAACTCAAACAGTTCTATGGTTCTGTTATTCTATGATGAGAGTATGGCCTTTTGAGTAAATAATTATTTATAAATTCTCTGATGGGATAATCTTACTTCTTGCATTCTGCATTAAATACCTCTGAAAACACCAAATAAACTTACTTGCTGTCAAGAAGACCACAACAACAGCCAGATTTTTTAACCTGTGTACTTGAATAATTCAGTGTAGTGTCTCAGCTTGAAAATCTTTATGGAAAAAAAAATGCTGGCAGTGCTGTGTCCAAGCCACCACAACAGAACACAAATTATTTGTGACTTCAGGTTCTCAGGAACAAAATTTAATTGCCAAAGGTTAGGATTAAAGAAATATTGTTAGAATCTTACAGTTTCAGAAACCAGATATGACACTGCACTTAAAACTAAAAGGCCTTAGACCACATACTCAGCTTGATGCACTAGCATTATCTCACTGGCCTCTGATACCCCACAATGCATTTCTCTCACACTGTGTGTTGCCATATTTCAGCCATCAGACTGCAAGTCTCTCTAAGTATATTTTTATTTATATAAGCCTTTTAATTCAAAAAGCATATTCTTCTACTTTCTCAGTGTTCTACTTGACTTTCAATAGAATAGTTAAGGTTATCTTTGGAAACTCAGTTTGCTGAATAGGAAAACTAAGTTGGCAGGAGTCAGTCACAAACCTATTAAGAATTTCCCGCACAGTTCCTGAGCAAATAGTTGTCATTCCATTGCTGCTTCTGTTTCCTTGTAAACAGAAGTTTTAAATGACTTCAACCAACTGTCTGTAAGTTAGCGACTGCTTTATTTTAGGTCAACAGTTTTGCCAGCAGCTGTTCCACTGTAAAATTTCCCAATTACTGGAAAGTACAAGGAGAAAAATTATAATAAAGAAGGTGAGAATGACACTTCAGTACCTGAGAGCAGTTAAATGCAATGGCAAAGAACACAGCAGAGTGTCCCATGGAAAGCAAATGATTTAACCGCTTGACTGCCTACCTCATTACGCAAAGAAATATACTTTCGCAAATTTTGCTTTCATCATGTGCTATGTGGAACAGTAAATCCCAGAGCTTCATACAACAGCTGTTACCATGAATTTATCCAGTATATACTCTTCATCTTCCTCTGTACTGCTACTCCCCAACTTTTATTCTTCTCTATCTTAATCAGGCATCAGCCAAACAGGCATGATTGAACTTGTTTTCTGTCTTTTCCATTATGTATTTATTTATGTCTGCTCTGGGGCTACAGAAGATGGTGAGAGATGTGGGAGAGATTTTGCACACCACTGTTTCAAGATAGTACTAGTACAAACGGCAGCAATGTAGCAAAGTATCTTCCCACAGGCACTAATTAAAAAACAATAAGATCGCTTGAGAAGTGTTTTCTTCTATTTCTTTCCTTCTGTGCTCAATGCACTAAAGTTTTTCTCCTTTCCTCCCTGATTACCACTACATGTTAAAACCAAAGGCAATGTAAAGATTGGAGAGAGAAAATTTTAGTACAACCCAGAAAATAAATCTCTCTTGTTGCTCTCCTGTACAATGAGTCATAGCTAAGATATTATGACCTCTTTTTTAGAAATCTGGCTATGTAAGAGCTGATTTTTGACAGAAACAAGGGTTCTGAAAGCAGATTACTGACGTAACTGCCAGTTTGTTTGTGACAAAATATAACTATTTTGGCTACTTTTTTTAAGTTATTAACTTCTTTAAGAGTTATCATGTATCCATTAGTATCAGAGATCAGTATTATAATGTGGATAAATTATGTATTTGTATTTGTATGTGAACAGACAAAGTTTGCCAGGTTATAATCTGACAACAGAGCAAAAGCAAAATCAGTACAAGTAAATTGAGATAGTTCACTTTACCCATAAATAACATGCAGACAGCTCACAGAACAGAATAGGAAAAAGCAAGTGAGACATCAGAAGCCACAGTATTATTTTCAATAACAAAATGGGGAAAAAGAGAGAAGAATAGGAGACATTTCATTTTTGTTTTAGTTTTTGTTTGTTTTTGTTTAGTCCTATCAATAGGTAGCTCTTTACTCCCTGCAATTACAAATTGCCTATTGTCTCCTTGCTTATAAACCTTGCCAACAAGTAAAGACATTAAATACAGAAACTGCAGTTCTGAGGTCAATTCCTCAGTGCCTTACAGAGGAGGAAAACAGGTTGTATCACTGAGGAACTAAGGACCTGCCTTAGGTCCTGGCCTTTATGTTGAAGGACACGGGTGAAGAGTCTACGTTTAAGGCCTGAGCCATATGCTGCAACTCTACTTTCTATACATCAGAAGTGTCCTTGGTCTCCATCTCTCAGAGATAATGTAAGTAAATTCAATGAAGTGGATTTAATTAATTGATTAACTTTTAGATGAGACTTTAGAGGAAATAAATGTCTGCTCATCATCTGTAATGAGATGCTGAAGATCCTATTCTGCTCTTCATAAGAAATAGGCTTTATTTCTGAAGAAGGCCTGAGGACTTGGGAATGTCAGACCTTTAAAAAAATGACATTAGGTATTAGTAGAAGTATAGTCAGAGCAAGATGAAACTTAAGAGGATACAAGTGAAAGTAGGGTCAGCTGACCTATGTTGAGTTTCTGACCTTCTACATATAGTGATCATGCTAGAAAGCTTAAAGCCCACTCTGGGATATCTACCCTATGCTGCAATCAGTAGTGAAGTTACCCGGAGTCTGGTTAGGACTTCTATCTCTTATCCCACAATGGATTTCAAAGGTTACAATTTATGCCTTTCTCTCTCTGTGTGTGCTTACATGTACACACAAACATCCAGAGTATAAAACATTTTCTTTTCCTTTAGAAAGAAAAGTACAATATGTATGTAAAGATTGGGTAAATTAATTATCAAGTATTTCACTGCTATTTGACACACAAAGAAAAAAGAGTCTAATTAGATAAATGTCCTGATTTCAGCTGGGATGGAGTTAACTTTCTTCCTAGTACTGGCATGGTGCTGTTTTGTGGATTTTGGATAAGAATAATGTTGATAACACACCAATGCTTGCAATTGTTGCAGAGCAATGCTCTCACTGAGTCAAGGATGTTTCAGCTTCATGTACTATTCTGCCAGTGGGGAAGCTGGGGGTGCCCAAAGAGCTGGGAGAGGACAGAACCAGGAGAGGAGACCCAAAATGGCCAGAGAGATTTTCCATACAATATTGGCTTTGCGCTAAACAATAAAACTAGGGGAACTAGCCAAAGGAGCTGCTGCAGCTCACAGAGTAGCTAAGCATTGGTCAGCAGGTAGTGAGAAATTGTATCATGCATCACTTGTTTTGTATATTCTTTTTTTTTTTTTTTTTTAGCATTAATATTATTTATTTCCTTCCTCTTCTGCCCTATCTTAATCTCAACCTGTGAGTTTTACATTTTTTTCCAAATATCTGCCATCCCACTGGTAGCTTATCTGTTGAGGGAAACCATATGCTCTGAAAGGGATATGCTTAGTCCTCGAGGGGGAGGAAGATAGACAGCAATTACAATATCCTCAACAGATATATATTACAGTGGGATTTACAATGTCTTTATAAAGTGTTTTACAGCTGAATCTTCAGCACTGAGGCTGAGGACAATGCTGGCATGAGTCACAGAGGTTAGGAAGCTCAGCTACAACCACTGTTGTGGGACCAAGTTCTGTTCTGCTCTCTAATCCATGAGGAACATTTTGCTGGCAAACAACAGGCTAGAAAATTAAAATGAATTCCCAAGTCCAAGTACGGACAGGTGGTAACTCTAAATCTAGGAAGCTAAATTACCATTTTCGTAAATCTCTTGGCATAGTTAATGCCAGATTTATTTTTCTCATAAGAGAAGTTTTCAACTCCATCCTTGTTACTGGTACCTGAACTGGAAACACTTGTATAACAAACAGGTCAGTTTAACCAAGAACGTCTGTTCCACATAAGATTTCCATCTACAGCAGTCACAGAAGTAGTAGGCTGTAGTTTGAGGCTTTGTTTTGGTGCTGAGTAAGTGCTGCAGCAAATAGTATTATTTTCTAAACTCTAATACAAAGACACAATCATGGTTAAATGTTTCTACCACAATACAATAATAGGAAAGAGTTCCTTCACCCAGAACAGTTTCTGAAGGTGATGATGAGGAGAATAAAACTTCCGAAGATTAATTTTTCACAGAGGAATAATTTTCCTTTCAGTTTTATGAATGAGGATAAGATATAATTTCACTCAAGTTAACTATTACAGGTCTGAAAGTTTTACTGTACTGTAAAATAGGTGCAAGTGAAAGAGAATAAGGCCCTCTGGTTTTCATGCTTTCAAGATATAAATATACATTTATTCAGTTACTAAAGGCTAGAGTGGATCTACTACTGTTCCATTTTTACAGTACACAGTTAATTAACCATGACAGAATACTGCATATTTATGTGCACATAAAAAAAAAGTCTGTGTACAGAAACACTATGATTTTCAAGCTAAAAGAAGATATAAAATAATCTGATAAAAAGCAGAAATTGATGCTCTTGTTTATTAAACTACATCCCTCTAAACAGACTGTGATTCTCTCCATATCTGTGTTCCCCGGCATCATACAATGATACTGATGCCTGAGGAAGGCCCTTGGTCACAGGGACTTCCTGCAGATACAAGTCACAGTGTATGCATCTTGTTGTTTATATCATTTTACATCTCAGTAAAATCAGGCTGTGACTGTAAAATCCTCTGTGATTTCCTTAGCCTCAACCAAAGTTAAGGGTAAATAAAGCGCTAACTTAAATCTGATTTGCTTATCTGCTGCTATTTGTTCAAAAGAGACCATCCTGAAATGATTCTCTCCAAATGGTCCAAAGCTGAAATTCTACTGTGATGAAGACATGGTGCCCTTGGTGATAAAGATTAAGAGATCTCTTCCCACATGATGTGCACTAGAATGCGATTTTACTTGCACATTGAACTCCCTTCCTGACATATACACACACAAAAAAAGCAGCTGTTCATGCACTGTCCCTCCCTTCTCGAGTCTTGTTTGTGAAGTTAGCACAGAAGAGTTTCTACAGACACTCATGACCTTCCCATGCAGAGATCTATTACCAGTAAACTCATCAATATTTTAGTGGCATATCCAAAGTTTGCATAAAATTCTAGTGGACCACAGAAAAATTTGTTTTACACTTTTTTGGGGGTACAAATAACAGATTTCTCATTACTAAGTGTTGCCCTCTGCAGAGTTTTAGCTGTGTACAGAATACAGATATGAGAGAACTGGCACTAGGTAGAAAAATGCCTGTAATTTCATCTTAAATTTTGGAGGCCTACTTAAGTGTGAGTAGATGATCTCATTCCACTTATTTCCATGCTAAAGACAGTAGACAAATACCAATAAAGTTCAGATTCCATAAAATATCAAAGTTTTTTAAAATAACACATACAGAAAATCACATAACAGCAAGAATGAAAAAAAAATGCTTTTCTTCCCCTTTTATTCTACTGTATTTTATTTTGAGGACATCTAGTATCTTTTTAATATCATTTCACTAGATTTTGCAGCCATATGGTCAAACAGAGAACATAGTGACTAAGTGACAGACTTCCAGCCTCAACAATCTGCATTTGAAAAGGGGAAAAGGAGTAGATCCATATGTTTTTCTCCTTCATTTTTTTTTTTCTGTCCTATACCAGTTGCTACAACACTTGCCTTTTTTGCGTAAGAGACAGCATTTGGAAGAGCACTTTCTACACAGAGACAGTTGAAATTCCTGGCAGTACACAAAGCTCAGACTCTACTTATTAGAAAGATCCTGTCCCAGAAGTTAACCTACTGTTTTAACCTTTGCCAGCAGCTTTTGACTTCATGAACGTAGTATAACTAGAGAACATTTATGTATAATCAAAGTACATAGAGATGGGTTAGCCTAATACAAGTTGTTCTTCATCAGACAGATGCATGAATTTACAGTAAACAACTGCCAAGATCATTCCATTCTAGTTCTTTACAGGTCTAGTTTCTGAAATTGCTTGCTGCACATTGCTGAAGTCCATGAGAATTCAGCACGGAGATTTGTGATTTTTTTTTATTTCTATCCTTATATCACTTAAAATCCTAAAAAAGACCAGGTCCGGGGTCTGCTGTTTTCACTAATCGATAAAATCTCCCTTGTTCAGTTGATATACTAATAAATTCAGGCTCTACCTTTTTTTTTTTCTTTCAAGATGTTAGTTGCTTTACAGTTTATAACACTAATATGGGTTTTGTACAGAAAATCCTTTCTGCAAAGTAAAAATACCAAACAAGAGAGGAAGATGTTCATGCACTATGCTCTAACAAATGAAGTGGATCACTCCTACTATGCCTAATCACAGCTGTTTGGCATAATCAGTAATTTATTATTTGACGGAGCATCCTTGAAGGGTGTATATGGTACTCAGTTACATTTATACTCATTTGATTATTGTTTATAGGTCTCAAATAAGCTTATTACTGTAAAGGGAATAAAAACAGGCACTCATTTAGCTCACTAGCTACAGTAACCCCCTTTTTTTTTTTTTTTTTTTTTGAGAGAGAGAGAGAGAGAGAGAGAGAAGCCCCCAATTCAATTTCTCGCTGGAATGAGTTTTTCACAAAAAAGGATAATCCTTCATTTACTGTTTACACACTTGGTTACCTCTTAGCATTCTTCCCTGCCATATCAAGTTCTAAAATTTTATTTAAAATTGCCAGAATTCATTTAAGCATTCGCTGGTTTTATTATAGTGATGGACGAGCTGGCATTCAACAAATTCAGCATTAGCAAAGAATAGTCATGATTTTATCAGAATACAACAGGACCCATACCCAATTTTTTACCTTCACTTTCTTGTGATGTATTGCTACTCATGCAGAAACATAGCCAGCCAGCACAAAATGAGTATTTGTACTGGCAAAAACTAAACAATTTCTTTTTGACTGTCCCCTTTTCTCCCTCCCCTTCTCATGTAAGACAGACAACTACTCCCAGGCTCCTACTTCATTTTTCCAAAGTATACAGGTAAAAACAGGGGATAGATAACTAACTACATGGCCTCTCTGAAGTATACAGAAAGATTCTGCTTCCCACACAAACTATGGGATGAAAAAATATCATATATATTTCAAAGAAGAAAGCTAAAAAGTATCAAATATCAATTCTTTCTATTGTAATTTACAAATTGAAATATGTTTGAAGGAAATAAACGCAGAACAGAAACGTGAGCACCAAACTGAAGGAAAAGTGTTTCAGCGGGGTAAAAATAAATAAAACTTCACAATTTGCAGACTTAAAAAAAAAATGGAGTAAGGAAACCTTAGTCCAGCTGTTTCATTCTACTTGAAGTAAATCAAGGCTAAAATTCCTAATTTCTTCTTTTATTTATTATTTTCCCCAAATATCAATGTCCACAATCTTAGTTTTCATCACTGGGCCTGAATTTTAGGAATCAGCTTCTGCATTAGCAAAAATTCAGTACTGAGAACCAAAGCTGACAACAGAACTAAGCATTCAACCTGTTGGCCCCCATTTCTGATCACAGCTTAGGACTTGAAAATCCTGGTCCTGCATTCCTCGTAATGAGGTTAGCCACAAGTACAGGGTGAAAACAGGTCTACCTTACTATAGCATCAGCTGAATATTTACAAATGCATGTTAGGGAATTGTTATCATGAGATCAAGATCTGCAGGCAAATTAAGAGAAAAACAGAAAAATGTGTCTTTTGGCACTACTGCAACAGCCTGAGAGGGAGGCGACCTTTCCTTAATTTCTAAAGCCATCTTCACTGTATGATCCTCTGCAATCACCATCAAGAACTGATACTTTTTTTCTGACTGATTGTCCAAATGCTTTTCTGATCACAATTAGAAAGAGTTTGGAAGTTTTTGATCTGAGCTAAAATAAATATATGTATAAATACAGAAAAGACTGAATATTCAAATATAATTATTCTTCCACTGTTAAGCACTATATATTTATAAAGCACCAGGCAAAGCTTGGGTTAAAAAAATTCTTTCCTATTTGTTAACTGAAAAGAAAGCAAGCAATTAGACATGACTGAAATTAAAAGACTAACTTCAGGGGAATTCATTTCTTCCACCTGAAACTGTTAAAACTATGCAAGTAAAACTATACAGGCAGAATAGTAACACCTAGAATGAACGAGTTCTTCAGATGAAGTCAGGCCAAAACTGTACATCCTCATAGCCACACAGGTGATAGTATCGGAGCAGATAGCCCAACTGCAGCCCAAGAGAGAAACCAACATACTTCACTGTTAGAAAAATGACATTCTTCAGGGAAGTATTTTTTTGAAATTCCAAGAATGTACCTTACCATCTATGGCATCTATATTGGTAACAGACAAATTACACTACCTTTTGTTAGTGCATTTTTCATTTTCAGAACTGTGGACCTTACTCTCTGAAACACTCCCGCACAGAGATGTGTTTTCAGCTGGCAGGCTACATGCAGAGTTAGATGGAAGAATGCTAGCAAAAACCTCTATGCTCTTTACAGGAAAGTGAGGCATTGGTGAAAATGTAGTGGCTTATTCTGAAGCAAATAACTTCTGTTAAGCTGAGCTGACTTTTTTTTTTTTTCTTACAACACTGGGGTACATATGGAAACATGGACATGCAGAACATACTGACTGTAGTGACTACAGCCTGAAATCAGAATTAAAAAACAGTAAGTCTAGAACTTGGGGAAATACAGACAAATTAACACACACACACGCACACACACAAAGCAAAATGATTCTGCCATCAGATCATGACAGCTGATGAGCATATGTAGATCAAATGTAAGTCAAAATAATAATCCTGCTCTCTCAGTTCATCTTTTATGACACTGTACACACCTATCTCAACTTAGTCTGCTCCAGTACCACCATTAGTGGGCACAGCAACAAGGAAAGTTAGTTCTTGTATCAGGTAAGTGGTGAAGGTAACCCAATTTAGGAACCACTGATCTGTGTTTTCAGGTATTGGTAAAAATAAGAAGGCAAAGTCTCAGGAAGGTACTGACTGAACCTTCAGCAAGCCCATAGCTGTGCTGCCTAAAATCCTTAAACTTTCATCAGTGCCAGGAATTTCAAGACATGATGATAACTGTCATAGTAACCATGTATCCTTGTGTAGTTAAAAAACAGAAAGAAAAAAAAAGTAACCGCCTCCTATTATAATTAAGTTCTTAATTCAGAAACATTTGCTATAGCTCTATCAAAAACAAAAAATACCACTTTATATCCAAGATATACCTCTGAACTCAAAAGGCCTCTTCTTCCACATAAGAAGCAAGCTTTAAGCACATGGCAATTACTACAGGGAAGCAAGTATGTCCTGTTTTGTCCAGCTGATTACAGTGGAAAAATGTAAATGAATTCTAAAAATTTGACTGTGGATTATTGGCTGGTCAATACCACCATACGTTCCTAAGAACTCATTTACACATTAGGCAAATCTCCATGAGAAGAAGGGAAAAATCTTCCTTATACTGCATATCAGTATATTTTAATCAAAATGGTTGTGGTTGCATGTTGTTAAAGATGTTTTACAATAATAACGCTCTGAGGAAAGACTTAAGAATTTGAATCCAACTTGAATTCAACTTCAGATCACAATCCTATCCAATCAAGTATAATTAATGCAGCTTCAAATTAGCTGATTTATTAGTTACACAGGTCTAAGTTTTTACTTAGATTATCTTTAATTCCCTAAAACTTTTTTATTAACTAATTCATTTCCAAACAAAGCAAAACAAACACAACCCTCTGACATAAGGCAGAAATGTAAACATTCTGAAGTTTTCTTTCCACAGAGGTTGAATAGAGATTTGTTTATAGTTCATTTAGAGGCAAACCATTACTTTAATGTGTTTTTAATTAATCATCCTAATTATTAATAATTAATATCAAAATATAATTAATCATCATAATTTAGAAATTAAAGCAGCTTTTAAAGGAGACGAAGGCACACATTTAAGAAAACACTTTGGCATTTGCTATTTCAGTTCCTCCAGTATCTTAAGAAAATATAGTTATTTTTACTTTGTGAGCCAGTTGGTGATTCAGATGCTCTATTGTCTTAAAGATTAGGATAAATGACTGACCCTTTAGACTTGTTTAATATTCATAATTAAGAAAAATGCTGAAATAATCTACAGTGTAAGCACAATCTCTCTGTATCCATATCTATCTAAGGAATAATACTGGGAAGACAGAAATTTGGATATACTTTAATAAAGAAAGCAAATTACAAGAGTTATGCTCTGGGACAACTAAATCTCAGTGGCAGCTGCCATATTAAAAAACAAACAAAAAACAAAAACCACAAAACACAATGGTCACTGTCCAAATACTGTGTTTTTGTACTACAGTAAATTCCAGCAACCAATCCATACGCCAAAAGATATAACATAAAGATAAGCAGACTCTTCATATTCCTGGCCAGCAGAAGAGCCTTTGGGGGTCATATTGGCTAAACAAATGCCTGGAGAGGGAAAGAGAAGTCACTCTCCCTCTTAAATTTCTGACTCTAAGAACAGGCCAAACTAAAGCCAAATTGGGCTTACTTACATTTCTGGGCAGCACCCACAACACATTTTTTTTTTTTCTTTTTTCCCCCAAAGCTATATATCTAAACAAAAGCATACAAATAAAGGAAAGCTAGAAATAAAACAAGGTCTATACAAAAATGAAAGAGATCTGTTTGTATATGTGATCATGCCACCTGGCAAGTACTCTAATTTTCTAAGGATTTCGGTAGGAATTATGAAATATAGATCTAATTATCAAAAGATCCCTGATTACAAATATAAGAATGGACAAGTTTACACACAATAAATTCAAATGCAACAAACATTTTGGATGGAAGAAATGTTAGTCCATGGCTGGTGTTCTTCTCTAGACACAGGCTTTTTTGAGACATACTGAAATATGTATCTGAACAGAGAGCATGAAGAAGACAGAGAGAGGCTCTATTCAGAGGAATCCAGTGATAGGACAAGAGGCAGTAAGTACAAACTGAAACAAAGGAAATGCTGCCTAGGCAAAAGTTTGCAGGTGACAGAGCACAGGTTGCCCAAGGAAGCTTGGGAGTCTCCTCCTTGGAGAACTTCAAAAGCAGCCTGGACATGGGCCAGGGTCACCCTGCTGTGGGTGTCTCTGCTTGAGCAGGGGTTGGAACACGTGGACCCAGAGGTCCCTGCCAGCCTCAGCCACTCTGTAGCTCTGTGATACAAGCAACTGCGAATATAGGATAGACTGAACTGATCATAGCCTATTTCTAGGCACACATGTATCTTCCCCAGGCTACATTAGACAGATATTTGATTCAGACTCATGGAAAAAATGTAATCAGAATGTAAATTTATAACTGTTTTTCTTTTCATTTATGACTGTCATCACCCACGCCAGAGAAACCCACTTTTGGCTCCACATTAAAGGGCAGTTTTATTTCACAGAATGGCTTGAAGTGGTACATAACACTGAAGTCATTTTCCCTCCTCCCTATAATTGGTAATTTTTTTTCCATCTTTTAAGACACTTTATAATGTGTAATCTCACCAAAACATATACCACAATAAGTTGGAAAGTACTATAAATCATGCATAGACATCTCAGCGCTTTAATAGAATTACAAGTTTAATCGTACTTTCTTATCCCATTAAAATGAAAGAAAGATCTATATGCTATTTTTCCCAAACAGAGGCAAGACTGTTTCCTTTGAAAAATTTATTCTGCATCAAAGAATTGTTGCTCCTGTCTTTTGGAATGAATTGAATAATTTTCTTCATAAATTAAGTATGCTTTTGCTTTTTTTTTACTGTATATACGTAAATCAAACAACTGATGTTCACTCTAGTGAAATCTGTTTGGGAGGATATTGGAAAAATAAATGAAAGAGGTAGCCAAAAGCCTGAATAAAACTATATCAAGCTTTCTGACTAGCCCAACTATTGTCTTCAGAATGAGCTCAGCACTTTGGAGGCCAGCCTTCATGGAAGTGTCACTGGCTAAGGCAGGTGTAAGTCCGAGGCTGTCCTCCCAGCCAGGTGTTCAGCGTGCAGTGATACTTGGAGCCAAAGGAAGAAACAGAGAATAAGGAAATAAAAAAGTTTAAAAGTTTTTTTTTAATCACCCAATGTTGAACTTTCCTATTTCTATAATCAGCATGGTTATTTCCTCATGGGCTGAGGTAAAGACAGTTTAAGAGGATAGAAAAGGAAGGGATAATAATAATAATAATTGGAAGAAGTGACGCACAATGAAATTGCTCACCACCCGCTGACCAATGCCCAGTCAGTCCCTGGGCAGCAGCCACCCCCCAACCAACTCCCCCGTTTTTACTGCTTAGCATGATGCCATATGGTATGAAGCATCCTTTTGGCCAGTTTAGGTCGGCTGTGCTGGTTCTGTCCCCTTCCAGCTCTGTGGGAACCCCTCACTGGCAAGGCACTGTGAGAAGCTGAAATGTCCTTGACTTTGTGTAAGAACTGCTCTGTAGCAATTAAAACATCAGTGTGTTATCAACACTTACCATACTAAATTCACAGCACAACACCATACCATCTACTAGGAAGCAAAATAACTGTATTCCATCTGAAACCAGGACATACTGATAGTATTATTTATTACTTTCTATAAGAAAATAGAGCCGGCCAACCACAAGGACAAAATTTGCAATAATACTTCAAAGGAGAATGTGAAAATTTTGAAGGACTAAATGATTGCACTAAACCAAAAGAAAAATCTTACTGAACAGATTAAGGCTCTGAGCACATTGTTTATTAAAGCAATTCTTAACCAGATGAAAATAGGACCTTAAGCAGAACCCCTGAATACTGGTGTGATACAACAGCTTCCCTCACTGTCACTTCTGCAGGTTAATATGACCAGTGTGAACAACAGGTTTTTCCCTGAGAAGATACAGTATCACTAGCTCTATAATAACATCTTTCTTCAAGGATATTACAAAGAAAACTCAATTTTTTTTCAGGTAGAATTACTTTCTTCTTCAGATATTTAAATTACTAAAAGCAATGAAGACACCGATTAAGTAATGACTAGATCAGGCTTGCAGATCTCATGTGATCATTCTTGGGAAGCTTCCACCAGAAATCCTGCACACTGCCTCAGTTCAGCACTTAAATTTATTTAATGCAGATGTCCACCTCGAAGTCACTGAAAGTAACAGGTCAGCAATAAGGAAGAGTGGATGACACAGAATTCTTTCAAGTACTTCTGAGTCAAAAATACTGAAAAATATTGGTATCCTAGGCCAGGTCAACTTGTTCTAGATTCTATTTTGCTATAATGGAAAAATACCCACTTTTCATTCTTTTTTTATTACTTATTCATAAATTCACTATTTATTTGTAATTATTCTTATTGTGTTCACTATTTGTA
Source organism: Numida meleagris (assembly GCF_002078875.1). NCBI lineage: Eukaryota > Metazoa > Chordata > Aves > Galliformes > Numididae > Numida > Numida meleagris. The sequence goes on along the minus strand of NC_034411.1, from coordinate 45,023,308 downwards.
TCATGTAGATAGAAATACATATATTGATTACATATTGAATACATATTATTGATAATTTCCTGTGAGTGCCATTTTTTTGGCTAAATGCAGGGGAAATGAAGCGATGTTTATAATCACAAGTTTATTAGCAGGAACTCAATGATAAACAGTTGCTTCACTTTTATTAGTTTGACAAAGGAGCGCACATCACAATGATACACTTTTCCTACGCATAGAATTTCAATAGAAGTATATTAATGCACTATACTTGCCACAATACCAAGAACATTGTTATCCTCACAGCAAGCATGCATTTTCAAAGAGAAAAATACGTACTTTTAGTCTTAGGAATTTAATCACAATTTTAGTATCTGCGAATGAGATCATATTTTATCATACTGCACTCCACAGGGTGGAGCTTATTTTGCAGTTCAGCTTCAAAGGGCAAACTGATTTTTTGTTTAATCCCAGCTTGGTCATTGTCTGTCACTCAATCACAAAAATAAAATGAGTGAAAATGGACTACTGAAGCTAAAGACCCTCCATGACTGGTAGTTCTCAGACAAAAACTTGCAAAATAGACACCTCTAGTTCTAAGTGCACCAGGATTAAAAGAGAATAACCAGGAAGAAAAGCAGTCTTAGTTCCTCTGCAGGCTACTTGCAGCGTTACCCCAGCAGTGGTTAGTATGCAGAGGCCCTTGGTAGATAAAGAGCTGCTACGTGTCTCTTCTTTTCAGCCAGACTGAAAAGCTTTTCCTTTCCAGGAAAAGTTTGTGATTTCTAACGAGCAGTGATGAGAGGCAGTCCACCGTGGAATGGATTTTTACAATGATATATTGAAAAAAAAAAAGAGAGAGAAAGAGAGATTCAAAGTAAATAATCTACAGAAACAACAACCTTCTGCCAGAACTGTCCTATAAGTAACCTCTGAAAAGGCAAATGTGGAAATATGTAAAAGAACATGAAGTCACTGCCTTTTTACTTTATATTACTGAAAATCTCTACTAAGTTTCTATTCATTAAAAAGAAAACAAACTACTTAAATAAATACTAGAAATGAATTGAGATGTAGAGGTAAGAGCTTGAAGGAAATTGTATTAAAGACCTAGGAAGTATGAAAGTATCAAATTCAATATACTACATTTTCAACTACAAGGACAATGTCTAAAGTTATCAATGACTTGCTACTGGTCAATCACTGAAAGGCACTTCAAAAGCTTTAGAGTTTCTCATTTGCCAAAACTGTGATGCGCTACACAGCCTACACTGAATGACAAGCTATCTCAATGACAGTATTATTATGACGCCAGAGAGAAAAACAGAGGTAGTTTTCATTTATTTATTAGTAGATATAAAAACTATAGATTAAAATAATACCCATAGCAATACAAATAATGAAAGAGACAAAAGAGTAGTTCTCTGGCAGAGACAGTTTAACAAAACCCATGAAATACGGAGGCTCCTCTGGAGCACCAAGGAGAGGGACAGTGGAAGAACTGTGGCTATCAGCCACTGCATAAAACCCAGATACGCTTCACTGTCAGACACTAAGTTTCATCTCAGCTGCAGTCAGTTAAATCAGATCCAAAAGTAATTTGCCATGTCTAAGAAATTCTGAAATAATATGAGCTACAAGGAAAGCTACAGAAGTTACACAAAACTCCTGTGGTGTTTGTACTAGAAGATATACTGAAAACTCAAACAGTAGTACTCAAAAAGCGTGAAGAATTACCAAACAGTAATGAGCTACACATCTCCACAGTGGAAATATCTTCACCATGGAGCCAGTGGCTAAGTACAAAGACCCAAAGCCCATTTCCCACGTCAGTCTCGATTCTTACCCTGGATAAATTCTGTATTGTGACAGAGTCAAATGTCCTGCATACCAGAAGTGTGCCACAGTCAGTTACATTTTAAAACACTTTAAGTATAGCTTGGTGTACATCACTTTGCTGAGTCAAGCCTTCCATTTGCAGATGTGCATTTTCCTTTTCATTACAGAGTTAACATAGTGATTGTTGACATTACTATGGCTCCAAAAAAATAAGTCTGTGTCTAATATAAACCTGAGTGAGATTTTTTTTTTTAATTTATTTTTTTTTTTCCCAAAAAGAGGGATACCCTGATTATCTGAATCATGGCTACTGAGACAAACTGCAGCACTCTATGGAGAAGAAAAAAAAAAAAAAAGAATATTTTTAAAACCTTGAAGATAGAAACTGATGTGAAACTAATGAAAAAAATTTCCAAGTCATTTGGAGAAAGCTGCTGGCAGGCTAGTAGGTGGTCTACATAAGACTCCCACACTCCCATCTATCCAGACATGCTTTTGTGTTTGACTAATTAGTGAAACTAGAGAGAAGTGTTACTTTTGCAGTGACTGATGTTTTCTTATAATTAAATCAGTCTGGTATATATCTCCCATAAAGCATTAGGTCATGAAATGTTCATAAAACGCCAACCCAAGTGTCATCTGGAAAATTAAAAATTTAATATTTAGATGGATGTCTTCAGTAAAAATAAAAATAGTGGGCTCTTTAATTTCATAGAAAAGTAGTATCATAAATTTACTCTGAGCATCATATATTAAAATAATGCTACGCAAACAGGCATGACAGTTAAATAAGGTTTTAGAATAAGACTGTTTAAATGAATAAGTAATATTTTAAAATGTCAGTCAGTGAACACACTATGAAGAAAGAAAGCTCAATTTAATTAGCTTGGTCATTTGTGGCTTAGGTAGAGAAAGGAATTAGCATGCAGAGTAAGCTAAAGCTGCCCAAAGCTTTGTGTGGGTTTTACACAGGTATTCACTTTCATCTCAATAAAGGAATTACTGTAACAAATGCTGGCTTAGGTGGTGCTTTGCTGCTTGTGGCTCAAGAGGGCTTCTTAGGAAACTGCTACCCATTGCCTGGTAAAGGTGAAGACTGGAAAAAGAAAAAATACATCCTCAGAAAAACTTTCAGGTCTTCTGACAATTCTGTAGCATGGATGTACACACACATCTTTATGGTTTATCTGTGTCCACTTTATCTTGACTAATTTCTCAATGAAAGGGAAATCATATTAATTCTGTTATTATTGCAATCTATTAGCAATTACTGGGATAGTCCAGTGGAATTGGATGAGCAAAACGGAGGGTCTGTGGTAATACACCACCTTCTATCTTACATGATTTTTTTTTAATGCCCACAGAAGTCAACATTCTCAGCCTTACATAACTTGCTTACTATGGACTGAGATGCACTGAAGAAAGCATAGCCAATAGAAAGCACCAGCTCTGAGACTACACTTTTGCCTAGCATTAGTGCAGAGTGGTTTCTGCATAGCATTGAAAAATAGATGGGGCCTGATACATATTTCAAGTTTCCTAGTTGGAATTACTTTCTGTTACTGAGCAGGGAGTGAAAAGAAGAGAGGATGCAAGGACAAGGCACATACTAAATCTGCACCTAATCTTCCTAACTAAAGGATAGAGATAGATTGCGTGTATTTGTAAAACAAACTCATTATTGCTTAGTACATTTACTATAGTAAACATTCTCCTATTGCAAATATTTCACTAATGGAAGCACTGAGAACTGCCACTCAAACTAAAGGAAAAGCATGCTAACTGTTGTTAACTACTTTATTTCACTGAAATTTGAGAGGAAAAGAATAATAACAGCTATTCTTTATTTGGGGGAGAAAGTAAGAAGAACCTGAAGTGCTAATTTTTCTACCTGTGTATATTTGCCAAAAGAATGTACGTGCAGATACATTCAAGACAGTCAGATATTAAAAATGTATTTAGAAATATGCCATTCTGAAGCTTTTATAGTAGGGTTTTTACAGTGGAGTCATGAGAAAATCTTTGGAGACAAAATGAAGAATCCTATTCAGGTAAGAACTGTAAAGTTTCTAAGTGTACTAAGTATACTTAATACAAGACACATCATGATAACACCATAGATAGGAAAGAGATCATTTCCAAAAAAATGGACACGTATAGGGAAGCTGTCGAGTCTAGGGAAGGATGGATGTTCTGCGCTGTTCTTGCAATAGAGTCCAAGCCCAACTAGTGATAACATCTTTCAGCAGCACGGACTGCTTATTTGCAATCTGAACAAACTGCCATCTGCATTTATATTCATTCTGAATATTATACCATTGGAAATATACATTAAGGACCATTCCTCCTGTATCTTGATTTAATGTAATTTAAGTCTATGCTAATGACCAATATTTAAATATGACATTTTGGAGGAAACAAATGCCTTTTCATGTGTTCACTTGAAACACCACAAAATACAACATTTGTGAGCCTAGGGTTACTCAGGTAGTTCAGAATAGCACACAGATCTTGAGGGGGTTTGTTAAGAAGTTTTGATTTACGTGTGTATAAGCACTGATACAGTTTATTATTTCAATGAGATTACAGGAGTTGAGTTTTTAAAGAATCTCGCTGTGCTACGTTGTGTAATGATACAGAAGTACTGGGCTACACCAAGAACATGAAAGTGAAATTAACCCCTTTAAACTACATCTAAAGACAAATTTGAACACTTAAATATGCATCAAATGTCACAGAAAGCTCCCCAAAAATATATAGCATTGCAAGGCTCACTCTCCTGCAAAATCTGAACCCTTTCACATAACAAAGCTGTCTGACAAAAATTGTGATTTATGAGTGAGGAAAGACTCCCTTTCCTCAGTAGCATAACCAGTGGAATTCAGCAGAACTTTCAGCAAAAAAAAATCTCTAAAACTTCACACTACTGTAAATTCAAGTCAAACAACACTGTCTTGTTTTAGAATGAAAACCAAGCCTGACAGTTCTCCTACTAACTTTCTGTCCTGGCATAATAATATTTCCCTGACCTTACATACAGTGGCTGAGCTGGAGAGATTAACATTCTCAGCTGCATAGCCACTTAATCCCTCCTTGTCTCATTCCACAATGTTCACAATCAGGAGCACTGAATTCAGGTCTTTCAGTGGCCTTAAACACCTTTCCAAGCTTTGTATAAGCACATATAATTTCAACCCTTAATCTCATCCTTAGTTGTACGTATTATGAATACTTCCAGGTTAACCATTAGGACTTAAAATATAAAGCAAAGAATATCCTTACAGGATTGCAGTTACAGTCTGCAATGTTTTACTACCATGTTCTGTAAATTATGGAGATAAGTCAATGAAATCTTCATAAAGCTTTGAATTACTCTTCTCAAGCATAAATAGCAGGAAAAGATTTAAGTAAAAAAAATGCCTATTTATATAACCACATATGTGCAAGTGGATAGACAGAACAATGTAAATAATTTCTATATGCTCCAAAAAGTTGAAATACTTGCTTACCCTTGCCAAAGTGAGTGTTCCTTGTTTACATTCACTGCATCGGACCCTCAGTTTCCCAGGCTGCACAGCTTGGCAGAAATTTTTGCAAAAAACATAAAAACTGTTGTAACTAGCTGCACCTGTCAGGAAGAAAAACAAACAAGCAAAACCATTTATATTGAACATTAGTATCAGAGTGTAATGAAAGGTTTCTATTTGTATATGACAAAAAAAAATTTTAAAGATTGATTTTAAGGCTGGAAGGCAGCATGGTGATTTTCTTCCTCAATGTACTTAACGCATTTGTTCCAGTAACTCCTGCTTCTTTATCAATACATAAAGGTGAACTATACTACAACTCCTTGAAAGCGCATCCTATCTTGAGCTTGAGCTCATGACTGATGAAAACCGACTGTAATCTGTGGCAAATGATGTATGAGATTAATTACTCTGGCTCTCCATAATTTACATTTTACTTCTAATCTAAATTTGTCCAGATGCAATCATAGTGAGTTCAAATTGCATGAAAATTTCCTTGGATGAAGTTTAAAAGATTCATTTGATTGGTATCAGAAAAAGAAAACAAATATTTATCTTAGTAAATCTAGTTTTATTTTTGGAAGACTGGGAACAATTTCTTTATTCTCACTAGTAGTGATATAACCCAGCAAAGTTTGTAAATTGCTGCCAAGTATACGGGTTGCTCCAACAGTAGTGCCTCCTATTTATTTTCATGGAAACTACAACAGAATCAAAAGGGCACAATAACACTACTTGATAGAACAAATTCACAGCTACAAAACACTATTTTGTAAAATAGTCACCACCATTAGCTGTCCATTTTTGCCAGCAATGAAGACGAGCCTGCATGCCACGCTCCTAAAAATCTGCAACAGTGGAGGTGAGCCACTGTCACTGTCTGAAACACACCACCCACCTCCTCACTGTGCTCACAGCTACTGTTTGGTCTCCATCAACATTCAGCACACATGAATGAATGTCAGTGGGTGCCATTTTTTCCATGTGGAGGAATTCAGTGACACACCCTTGCTTCATATGCAATTCCATGTCACATGCCATTCTGTCAGACTGCCCCTCTGCTGCCATCTGTCACATGGCAACAAAATATAACGGAATATTGGTGGGAACGTTCAACCTCTACTGCTACACCACCAATATCTGCTTTTGACATTGAGGGCTTACATAATAAATAGGAGGCATTATTTTTGGAGCAGCTCTCGTATAGTTTTATGAAAAATAAAATGAAGTACATTCTGTTCAGTGTAACTGAAAAACATGTAGAGAATTGTGTAAGCCTTAGGCAGTACTAATTATTTTGATTTCAACTGCAACCCTGATAATCATTCTAAGTAAACCACTTTTTAGGATGATTATTGCTATCCTGCAGAAAATGATGGAGCATTCACCGCCCTCTAGACCATTCACCATCTTTGTAGCCCTCCTTTGGATGCTCTCTAATTGTTTTATATCCTTCTGATATTGTGGGGCACAAACCTGCACACAGTGTTCAAGGTGAGGCCACAACTCAATTTCAGCTACAGACGGTGAGATCAGAGCCTGTTACTTATTTTGGTTATATTTCCATTGCTCTGCACGGGCTTTGAAATCTAATCTGACTGCTTTCTGCCTAGTTGTGTTCTAAGCTCATTCCATCTGCACCCAAAGATAAAATTATCTTATTGATCATATTCTGCAAAATATTCACAAGATAATACAGCATACATCATCATGACTGAATACTGCAGTAAAACACAGCAGTCATGGGAAAGGCCTAAAATGAGACATAGTGATGATTTACTGCAGAGGATAAATCCTGTGCATTAGCTTGATATTTACTCCCTGCAAAAATAGACTACGTTAGCTTAATATTTATTTTACTTAGGTCTTTTTTCTTTAGCTTTTTTCATGAATATATAAAAAGTACCCCCTGTGCACATCACTCATGCAGAAATTTGAAATACAACAAGAAACAAATTTATAGAATAATGAATTTGAGCAGTTAAGCAACACAGACACCCAGAATACTTGTCATGGTTTTACGACTTTTGGTTATTGGTATTCCACATCATAGCATCATGTAGTCCACTGGGAGTTAAAGAGTTAATGCTCCAGTTCCGTGGAGCTTGGATAGTTCCGGGCACCTGGTTCTCAGAAGGGAAGAACTACTACATTCCCCAGAGGACTTTGCTGCCCTGTTACTGTTTCCATTCAGAGGGAAAGATAAAACTGTTCCCAGATCACAAGACCTTCCCTCTTCTCGTCCCATCTCTTGTCCTGGCAGCATCTCGCTCCCCAGCCATCTTGCCTTCAGCATTAGAGTAAGGCCTACCTTAATTTTGGACATTCTCTCATTTTATTAGATTTATTAGCTTAAATTGTAATTATATTATATTGTGTTATTTTGCATTCTGATATCTTATTTAGTAAATTAGTTTGTTTCTCCTAAGATCGTTGCCGCTGTGTTGTTTTTAGGCCCATCTCCCTACCCTTTTTCCCTTTTCCCCTTCCTGGGGCATGGGTCTATGGGTCCCCTGTCCCATTAGTCATAGAACCAGGCCAAACCTGCCTGTAAATAATTGACAATAACTTATGAAACATCTCCTACAGTGTCACTGCTGGAGAGGCAGAACACTGCAGGAGGAATGTTGTGATTTTGGGAGAAAGGAGGAAATTAATATTTTCAGCAAGCCATACAGCCTTTTACGCAGTCATGCTGATCTCACTACCACCAAGTGCAGTTACTTTACTCAGTGAATGTCCTGAGAAGCATCACCAGGAGTAGGGAAGACTGAATTAAATATACAAAGGCTAAATGATGGCATAGTGCCCAACACTGATGACAAGAATTAAAGTCTTTACTGACTTGTTAACATCACTGTGAATTTTTCAAAGGCCCTTCGCTGAGACTGCATCCCCTTGAACAGTTTTTCAGAGGGGAACTGAAACAAAGAAGGACAAAGGAATCTGCAAAGAAAAGGAATCAGCTCTGATGTAGCAGGAATAATAGGAAATGCAATTATGACACCATGCCAGTAATCACTCAAATGGCTGCAGCACCAACCTTACAACCTCATCTTTCCTCATTCAATCATGGTCTATAGGTTTTCATAAAGCTTTCCATTAATATTTTATAACACTGGTACTCAGCAAGAATGTGCAAACACAGCAAATTACAAGTGTAAAAAAAATGGAAGCCCCTTAAGTGCTAATTCTACTATGTAAGGTGTGCATTAACACAATAAATAAATACAATTCAAATTTTAACTACTGATCTGTTTGCAGTTATATACATTGGTGGATGAAGGACAACTGAATGTGTTGTATCTGCTGTTATTCTTCTCTGACAGCAATTTCAATTTTCAGTTCCATATTCTAAATATCTGTGTCCAGGTGTCCCTAAAATGTTTTTCAACCATCAATGATTCTCTCATTGGTCTGGATACAATTTCCAGCTTTCCCAACACCAGCTGGTACATCAGCAAGTTTTTTGGGATATCATTTATTCTGCATCTCTAACAGTACATTGTGTTTATCCTCAATGATGGTGCAACAATAGAATAAACAAAATCAATAAATGGTTAAGGGAATGATGTCATGAACAGGGATTTCACTATTTAAGTCATGGAATTAGTTTTGAGAAATCGAGTCTTCTGGGGGAGGATGGGATTCATCTCTCAGAAAAGGAGAACACGATCTCTTTGGCAACAAGACTTCCAATTTAATCAAGAGGGTTTAAACCAGAACTGGCAGGTGAGGGGATCCTTAAACCATCCCTCTTTGAGGCTGACAATGGTAATGGATGCCCTGGAGTTCGATCACAGGCCAGTAAGACAGCACATGAGGTCCAGGCTAAGGGAACTCCAAGTGGTAAATCAGCCTCAATGGGAGCCCAACTCAAATGCCTGCACACTAACACACAGAGCATGGGGAACACGCAAGAAAAGCTGCAGGCACTTGTGTGCCTACAGGACTATGATGTCGTTGGCATCACTGATACGTGGTGGGATGGCTCTCACAACTGGAATGTAGAAATAGAAAGGTATTAACTCTTTAGAAAAGACAGGTAGCAGAAAAGGGGAGGGGGTGTTACCCTCTACATCAATGACCAGTCTATGGAGCTCCACCGGGGGATAGATGAGGATATCCATCATATTTGAAAGGTCATGACAGTCTGGTGAAGATCCCACTGACTGGAAAAGGGGAAACATAACCCTCATTTTCAAGAAGGGAAAAAAAAAGATCTAGGGAACTATGGGCCAGTCAGTCTCACCTCTGTGCCTGGCAAGACCATGGAGCAGATCCTCCTGAAGGCCCTACTAAGGGACATGGAAAATAAAGATTAGGTGACTGGTGGTAACAAACGTGGCTTCATCAAGGGTAAGTCATGCCTAACTAACTTAGCGGCCTTTTATGATGGAGTTATAGTCAGTACAGAAAAGGAAGAACATCAGGCCTCAGACATCACTGACTTGGACATATGCAAAGTGTTTAATACTGTCCCACATGACATCCTGGTCGCCAAACTGGAGAAAAATGGATATGATGGATGGACCACTTGCTGGATAAGGAATTGGCTGGATGGTCACACTCAGAGAGTTGCAGTAAACAGCTCAATGTCCAGGTGGAAACCAGTGATGAGTGGCATTCTTCAGGGACTGGTGTTGGGACTGGTGTTATTTATATGCAACAGGGACAGTGGGATTGAGTGTACCCTCAGCAAGTTTGCAGATGACACCAAGCTGAGTGGTGCAGCTGACATGCTAGAGGAAAGGGATGCCATCCAGAGGGATTTGGACAGGCTTGAGAGGTGGGCCCATGTCAACTTCATGAAGTTCAACAAGGCCAAGTGCAAGGTCCTGCACCTGAGGTCGGAACAATCCCAAGCACAGATACAGGTTGGGTGGAGAACGGCTTGAGAGCAGCTCTAAGGAGAAAGATTTGGGAGTGTCGATTGATGAAAGATTCAACATGAGCTGATAATGTGTGCTTGCAGCCCAGAAGGTCAACTGTATCCTGGGTTGGATCAAGAAAAGCGTGACCAGCAGAGCAAGGGAGGGGATTCTACCCCTCTGCTCTCATTAGACCCCACATGGAGTACTGCGTCCAGTTCTGGAGCTCTCAACACAAGAAAGACATAGAGCTGTTGGAGCTGGTCTAGAGGAGGGCCATGAAGATGATCAGAGGGCTGGAGCACCTCCCCTCTGAAGGCAGGCTGAAAGAGCTGGGGCTCTTCAGCCTGGAGAAGAGAAGGCTCCAGGGGGACAGCCTTCCAAATACCTGAAGGAGGCCTACAGGAAAGCTGGGGAGGGACTTTTTATAAGGGCATGTAGCAACAGGACAAGGCGAAATAATTTTAAACTAGAAGAGGGTAGATTTAGATTATATATTAGGAAGAAATTCTTTATTGTGAGTATGGTTAAGATGCTGGAACAGGTTGTCCAGCGAGGCTGTGAATGCCCCCTCCCTAGAAGCATTCAAGGCCAGGTTAGATGGGGCTTTGAGCAGCCTGGTCTAGAGTGAAGTGTCCCTGCCTATAGCAGGGGGGTTGGAACTAGATCATCTTAAAGGTCCCTTCCAACCCAAACCATTCTATGATTCTGTGTACAAGTATAACTTGTGGCCAAGTAATTTAATTTACTGTAAACTGAAAAATGTGCAACCAGGAAACTGACCTTACAAATTTGGATTTCTAATAGGCACAAATGTATTTTTCAGCACATGATCAGGGGCTGGCTTTTTAAGATCTCCAAGATGTCAAACTTAAGATAAATCTGACTAGAAAGCATAAAATTTTTGTCTTTCATTTTATTCAGACGTGATAAACTTGCAGTTAAATGACTCATTTCCATCTGCATCAGTAAATTTCTCTTATAATTTGATCCAAAACAGCTAAAATCTGCTTGGCTATATTGGTTTACCTTACATAATCTTGGCATTTGTTGAGAACACTTATAGGACTGAATCTTTCAGGGAACAAATAAGGGAATATCTTCCTTCTGGAGTCCCAAGAAAGGCATCTCCTATTTGTAGATTTAGAGAATTCACAATCTCTTTCCTGAGGTGACCTGTTCGAGTACTCCAATCAAGATATGTAAGAATATACTATTTTTAGTTTTAATTATCTTTGATGAAATTAAACCATAAACCATATCTTTCCCTACTTACCACCAAGAACATGGAAAACAATTTATTTTCTTCTTCTTTGTAGCATTTTTTAATATTAGTTTTCTATTTCTTGGGCTATTCAACGTCAATATTGTCATCCTTCTCTTCTATGCCATTTGCAAAAAATTTCTCTTGGAGTACTCTTTAAAGAGTGTTAGGAGCAGCTCCCCAATCTTGTCATAATATTTCACCTGAAGACTTTCTAATGCTGAGAACAATTGGGTTCTATATTTTTTTAAGGCATCTTGAAGTTTGTACTTTTTTATCAGTTCTTGTATAATATTTTGTTTACCATTATGTGCATAATTTAATTGGCACCAGTTCAGTTTATAATCTAAAATCAACTTCCAAACCCTTGTCTACTTCATCTTTCTTAATCCACTCTGTATCTGATTACTGTTAGTCAAGCGCAATATGCTGTGCTGTACCCTTCTGAGCAGCACTGTGAATTTTTCATAACAAATTTCCAATCTGTCATGATAGCTTTGTGTTCTAAGTCTGCCATCCAGATTATTAGCATTCTTTTCTAATTTGCTGATATCTACAGATTATTTTTAATAAGCATGCAGTCTATTTCCTCTTCCAGGTCATTAATGAGAGTATTGATTAACATCAGAGGGGCAGATCCATTCAGTGTATCCTTCCATCTTGATCACGAACTGCTACTTACTATTCCCAAGCTACAAATTAGTAGACAAGTTCACAGCAACCTCACTGTATTTTTATCTATATTCATGCTCCCTGTTTGCTAATGACACTATCATGCTAAATTGTCAAAGACTTTACAAAAGTGAATATGCAAAAAATCAAGAAACGTAGAATCACGGAATGGCTTGGGTTGGACGGAACCCTAAAGATCATTCAGTTCCAAGCTCCCCCATCACAGACAGGGACACTTTCCACTAGATCAGGCTGCCCAAAGCCTCATTCAACCTGGCCTCGACCACTTCCAGGGAAGGGGCATCCACAGCTTCTCTGAGAAACTTGTTGCAATGACTCACCATCCTCATACTAATTAATGTTTTATCTTAAAACCATTAATCCTTGTCCTACTTCTCCAGTAAAAAGTCTATCAATGTCTTCCTTGTAGGCCTCCTTTATATATTGGAAGGCTGCAATATAAGATCTCCCACGAGTCTTCTCTTTTCCCGGTTGAACAACACCAGTACCTCAGCCTGCCTTCATAGGACAGATGCTCCAGCCCTCTGATCATCCTCATGGCCCTCCTCTAGACCCACTCTAACAAGTCCATGTCATTCTTACACTGCCGAATTCTGCTGAATGCAGATTTGCCTGTGAGATTTCTTATGTGGACTGTCCAATATGTATAAATATATTTGTACATTTATGATGTACAAGCTTTTTAAGATAAAAGCTTAATAAGAATTCTGAAAAGAATCTCTGTTTTATAGTTTCCACTTAATATCAGCAGAATACGAGCAAATAAATCCATTTATTAAAGGCTACAGTCTTAATAAAATTCTTGATCGTTTTCTCTATCATGTTAATTTAGTTACAATTCTCTTGCTAGGGAAAAAAAAAAAAAAAAAAGAAAAAGATATGAATGCAAAGGGCTGCTCGGACATGTCTTCTCATCCCAATAAGACACCCTCTCTTTTTTTACCTCTTCAAAGATAATTTTCTCACTAACTACACAGAAAGTATTAACAGTGTTTTCTCCCTTTACTATTTTTATACAAAAGAGAAAGTAGCATTCTCTGATGCATATCCCAGTGTGTTGTACTGGCTGTCCATTTAGATTTTTAAGCTCTTTAGGGCCTGAATTACCTCCTTTTTTTCTGTCTTGTTAATGATGAACATGCTGTGATAGCTTTATATGTGTTAGTGATAGTGCAGATCAATTATTTGGATATGCAGGACTAGTTAATCAGAAAACATTACTCATAACAACTATAGATCTGATTCTGAAATCTCTTAATCAGTCAAAACACCCATTATCATCCATATGACTGTTAAAGTGAACAACGTCCGAATAGGGATATTAGGAGCTACCCTACTGTTTTCCTTTGAATTGCATTTTCATATAAATGATAACGATTACTGATTCTTTCCCATAACAGCTATTTAAAAGAGGACACAGCTACGGGAAGTTTTTCAGAAGATTTAAAATTGCATAATGCTAACATTGTTTCTGATTCCATTATATTTACATTTAATCTAGTTGCAATTTGTGAAATGTAGACCGGCTGTCAGAGACTCTCAGACCATTATAGCAATTTGTACCACATAAAGAAAAATACATACTTAGAAGTGAAAAAAGTATTTTTCTCAACTGTCTTTTAAGGACTTCGCTCAGTTCAACAAAATAGGAAGAAAAACACCTGCAGTATAACTACTTTGAGACTACTGGATGTAAAGTTTCCACAAACAGCTAAATTTAAATAAAGCGTAGAGGTTTTACTTTTGAAAAAAAAAAAAAAAGCACAACAAATTACCTTAAATTTCCCATTTGTTTTCCAAAACTATAACCTATATGTTCTACCTTTAATCTTTTACTTTTTAACTGTTCATCTTTACCCGCAAATATTTCACCAAACACAACTTCCCCCCAAGACATATATATGCAGACACATACATTTATAAAACATTTCTACCTGTTGATAACTATATTTATTCTTTATGACGCTTGTCTAACTCAGACCATGAAAACAGCTTTTATTTAACAGTTAGATTCATATAAGCTAGTCATGTTCTATTCTACTGAGAAAAACAGGCACTTTTATGGTTCAATTAAATTAATCCTAAAGTAGATATAAAAAGATATATCAGATAAATTGTGCCTAAAAGAGTCTACTTCTCTCTGTTGTGGAGGTTTAGGACTCCTAGGTCTGTTACAGATATCTACATTGTCGGCCTCTAAAATTATGTGAGATGAAACCCCCTTGGAGATGCTGCACACAAGAACACATTTTTTGCCACAAATGTGACAAACAGCTACAGTATTTCTGCAGTAAAAATAACAATATTAAATGAACTGAACTTTGAAGAAATTCCTTTTCTTGAGACTCAAATACAATTTGAGAAAGTCTGCGTTTGTTGGATAACTAAGGTATATGGAAGACACAACTGTTTAGAAAAAAAAAAAGAAATGGATCTGTCATTCTAACAAGGACTACAAAGGATTCAGAATTTGGCTGAGAAGTTATGCACATGTAAGAAATGAAATAATGGAAGTACTTGACAAAGACAAAAGAGGGAGGGCGGGGGCATTTATTTTCTAGGCTCCCTCCCTCCCAAAGAAAAGTTTGTGTGTAAAAAAAAATAAAAAAATAGGAGTCCTCTATAAATTAAAAAAAAAATGAAAAAAAAATAAAAAGAAAAAAACCTATTTCAAATTTCTGTAATTCAGGATGATTCAGGATGGGGTAGGAATCTCTTACATAAAAATATGTAAAAATTAATTTCCCCAAGTTACGTCTATTTTACCTGCAACTGTGATAGGTAAGGGGTGTCCCTGTCTTTAGGTTGCTCCATCACCCTTCCCACTTGTGTTCTTTCTTCTCCTGTTCCCTTAGGTAAGAATATGAGGGAGTGGCTGGATGGAAGTATGGCTGCCAATAGGGAACAACCCACCACAGCTTTCCAAGGGGTATGTTTTCAAATTAATAAAAAGAGGACAAAGGCATAGGATGGATTTAAAATGGGGAAGTAACCGGAAAAGGCCAGTAGCTTCAATGCAGCCTTCAGCCTGCAGCCTCACTGAGGATGCGCAAAGCAGAAACATCTGAAAAGGCTTCTTGCAGCTCTTTCTCATCATTTCACAGTGGTCTGATCCAAGATTACACAACTGCTCCATATTAGAGCTGGCCTTTCAAACAGCCAGTTAAACTCCTAAAGAGGGGGAGGGGAGGATGAAGAAAAAGCAAAAGCAGAGTTGCAGAGCCTGTTGGTGCAAGCATATGATATCCCAGGAAATTGCTATGTCATGTCCAACAAGTAACAAAGTACTGAAAGATCACGGAAAGTGCAAAATATCATAATGTTATCAGTTTCTTAATTGAGAATCACTACAGAATTTAGGAAAAGAATTAAAAGAATCAATATTTAAATTTATAGAATGGATGCATACATTTGCAAATCAGATTGTAGCAGCTTATTTATAGTTTCATAAGTAAGACATTTCACAAAGGCACATCTGCATAAAAGATCGTGTACAATTTAGGCAGTCACTTTTTTGAAAAGAGAATATAAAAATAAGACTGTGCAATAACAGTACCATATTAGATCTGTGCCATTTGACTAAAAATTTCAATAACAGCATACCCTCCATCAAAATAATGGCTATTGCAAGTGGAGTTCTTCTCTGCTCCCTACTTACTTGCAGTTTCCAGAAGAACCCAACATATCTATTCAACTAATGTTGTCAAGATATAGGCAAACTAGTTTATCAGTAGTAATTACCAGTAACTATGAAATCCTTGTGACAATAGGCAGACAACAGTAATAGAGTCTGTTACTCTACTACAAAACTTTTTGGAAATATTCATGTTTTAGAGCACCCAAGGAATAGCAAGGTGGCACCGTTTTCAGTTATTCAAGGAACAGAAACACTAAAACAGCTTCATTAGCAATTTTTAAAATAGAATTTTCACTGTTATTGATCAAAAAGCAGTGTTCTCTTGGAGCCGCATAACTGATTAGAACGCAGGAAACAAAGCTCAGAATTAAATGGTCAGTTTTCTCAGAGTAGCACAGAGAAAATTGCTAGAGTGATCATCATCAGAAAAACAAGAGAAACAAACAATGAAGTGAGGAAGTTTACTGGTGATATGATTTACCCAGGGCAGTAAAAATTAAGGCCAGCAGGAAAAAAAAGACATTGAAGAATGCAGGATGCTGAGTGACTAGTAATAAAATGAAAAATGAAATTCATTGTAGGTAAATGTAAGGTAATGTGCATGGAAAGATAATTTCACAAAGATAGTCATGGGCTTGACGGGTTATTACCATGCAGAAACAAGATCTTGAAGTTATAATAGATAGTTCTAAGAAAATTTCAGCTCAATGTTCAGTAGCAATCAAAAAAGGTAAATTGAATGCTAGGAAAAGAATAGGGAAAAAGTAAAACACAGTGCTGTACAAATGCCATTACAAATTCCACGGAGTGTTCCATTTTCAAAAGCCTACTCTTTCCATTTCAGAGTAGAATACTGTAGAACTGAAAAGATTAAAAAAAAAAGGTATCTATGCAGTATCTGTGGACTAGCAATAAAATACAACGTTAAACGAGATTTTGATCTGAGCTGGTATAGTCATTGTCACCTTTCATGTGAGAAAGAGATGGAAATAATCTGTTACCATATTTCACTGTCCCTTCAGAATGACTGTAGCTTGGATCTGTAGCTAGTTTCATTGGTCCAACAAATTTTGTCCGACTAACTGCAACAGGAAACTCCTAGGACAGTCCTGATCAGAACAATGGTAACTCCTGTGCAACGCTGGTCATGTCTTGCTGGAGGCATTCTGTGTTCCTGCTCAGGAATAAATCCTGTCCCATTAATCTTTACCAAATTACTTTCAAATTATTATTTTTTTAAAAATAAGAATAGATATTTATGCACTTGGTTTTATCTACAGGAACCCATGGATACTTGTGACCTTTAGCTCTGATACATACAACCTTTAGCTCTTTTATTAAACTACTGAAGTGATACATGTAAAGAGATACTGATAGGAAAAACAAAGGGCAGAAAATGTCATAAATGTATTTGGATGTCTGAAACATTCTGGGAAGTAGTAGTGGCAGGAGTACTATAAGCATGGGAAGCTGCTAGTCAAAACAGACCCTTCCATAATATATAAAAAGAGTCAGACAGCAGGACCATGTTTTGTTGGTATTGAACAAGATGATAGGGTAACAGACATACTATCAAAGAGATATTTTGCGTATGCAGTAAAGTTGAGTGTTGGAGATGAGAGTCAGGATTCGATCAAAGAGATATAAAAATAGTAGACGAAACTAACAATGAAGAAACATTTTAAGACTGAAAAAAGGCACACAATAAAGGATGAATTACAGGGGAAAAGAATATTCTCCCTGTCAGAATATATAAAGCTAATTTGCTGTATTATATCAGAGATGAGCTATGAAAACAGAAGAGTTGGACCAGCAGAATGTAGAGCAGAGAACAGAAGTATTGGCAATTTTCAATAAGAATGCCACACCATATGGGTTAAAAAGCGTAAGAAAGTGTTTTCCATTTCATAAAGGCTGTTATACAGTAGATGTCAGTACGTGAGGATTTGAGCAGGGAGATCACAATAAATAATATGTTACAAATTTACCTGCCTTTGATGAGCTAAAAATTAATTCAAGGTACTTGAGCTCTGGGGAAGAAATGCCTTCATCTTAATCATCAATCTCATTCATAAGTGCATATATATTTAGTAAGAATGATGATACGCCTTATTCATAACAAAGTGGTGAAAAGATAAGAAGCATGTGAGTTTGGATTGCTGGACTGCCAAGGAACTCCAAGTTTGAACGCCATCACCTTACTTTCACAAAATATAAATTAAGTTTTTACCATGAGGGAAATAAGGTAAAGTGAGATTATTCATACTACCAAGCCCTAGAACATCTCAGCATAATTAAAGAGTGTTACTCAGGAGAGGCCCTACTGTAAATTCATGTTAGGAATAAGATACTTCAACACAATGATTACAATAAAGATAATGGAAATCAACTTCAACCCAGATTACTTCTCACCAGCACCCTCACACTCTAAGCCTCGGTATCCGTAAAGCATTTTTGCTGCCTGTAAAAATTGATAGTGTAGGAAGGTAGTAAATTGAAAATCTAAAAATAATCTGAACTCCCAACCTCCACATTTTGCAAGAAAACAAACTGGTCAGACAAGGTTCTTTGTAAAGAATTCATTGGTTTCATGGAAAAAAAAAATGTATATGATATATATGTGGAATTTATAAATGCAGAGTTGTACAATCAAAATTGCAAGCAAAAATTCATGGCTGGATTCAGAGTAATTATGACTGATAAAACAGATGAAACGGACACTTCTGTAAAAAGAAATAAATGAATTATACATCTTGACGTTGTAGAACAAGCATTCAGAAGTTCTAGAATTTAGAAAACTTCTGTTTTCTCTCTTTACCAGCCTCTTCCTTCAGAGACTGAGAAAACATGGGAATAAGACATGTAAAATGACTTGCAGATTAAAGGCTCTGTGTTTACACACGTGTATGGTGGCTGTACTGCCATAATATCATGGCATGATAAGTGCATCACTTTTACATAATGCAGAAACAGGACAACACTATAAAAAGTAGGAATAGATTTTAGGAACAAAAGTCAACTCAGAACCGTATAAAATGTGTTCATATATGCTCTAAACCAAAATGCTGGATATGTGACAACATTCTTTGGCTTTTAGAAGATAGTTTTGAAAACAAACTCTTTAAAGAGGTTCCTTTTAAAATCATTCCTCTTTAAATCATTCAGCAAAAGGGGCTGGGAAGAAGCCATTTAGGCTTTTCAGGCTATTAAAACCAGGTGTCCATATTTAAACAGTAAGCAGTAAACTGTAGCTATTTAAAATTATATGCAAGTTTCACACATGCAAAAAGCCAACTTCCTCCTATTGAAGAACAGAAGCATAGAGAGCATAGAAATTATTTTGTCAGTCTTTGAATGAGTGATGCAGACTATCCTGTTCCTGTAACTCTCAGGATTGTTCAACACATCTGAAAATTCCCCCAATGAAGTAGTGGCATCTACAGTACAGTGAGCTCTGCTGCTTTTTCAATATATCTAATTCTGCCTGTGGTAGCTTTGAGCTTCAGCTTTCAGGTGTTCCCCACAGTACTTTAAGGTGACTCTTGGAGAAGTCTCCAACCAGAATACCTGTTGACTGGATCATACAAATAGTCAGAAAAACAATTTATTATTCAGATTGAACAATGTTTCTCTATCAGAAGGAATAAAGCTAATGATCAAATCTTTAAAGCAACCCCAAATGAAGTTTATAAGAAATCTGTAAGTTCGTAAGAATTTAACTGGATATCTACACTATAACTTCTTGATTACTCAAGTAATCCCTAAATGTAATGATCATAGAATCATAGAATCATAGAATCATAGAATCATAGAATCATAGAATCATAGAATGGCCTGGGTTGAAAAGGACCTCAAAGATCATCGAGTCTCAACCCCCCTGCCAAGTGCAAGGTCGCCAACCACTAGAC
>NC_034411.1:44996504-45003173 GCF_002078875.1 Numida meleagris | reverse complement strand
TGGGGCCTCACAAGAGCCAAGTAGAGGGGGACCACCACCTCCCTCTCCCTGCTGACCACTCCTCTTTTAATGCAGCCCAGAACATAGTTGGCCCTCCGGGCTGCAACTGAGACAAGTGAGACAGCAGTAATATATTGGTCCTGCAGAACTTATTTATCTACTATATGGTTCATTCATCCATATGTTGTTCTCTGGTTCATCAATCGTTAGATATTTTTGACACTACATTTATAGTATCTTCAAGTGTTCTATTAGTATTAATTGTTCATTTCATTGTAGATACTAAAGTACATAGCAATTCTAGTCTAGTATTAGATATGGAGGTTGGCAGGCCTCCCTGCGGCAGAGGGGTTGGAGCTTAATGATCCATGAGGTCCCTTCCAACTGAAGCCATTCTATGATTCTATGATTCTATAATATCAGTTCTCTTCTCCAGAAGATTAATTTAAACCAAGTTCTACCATCTGTCTTCAACCTATCAGTTTCGGAAACGCTCTGCTCCAGGAGCTTTGGAGACTAAACTCCTTACAACACACGTATAGAACAGTACTCTACCAAGCAGCTGTTACCTTCCTGATCAGCATGTCACTGAACCAGCGGCTGCCAGCTTAGCTCTCAGTTGTTCCAGCAGCACCACACCAATCAATTAAGCCAATTGATTCTGGAGAATGGTTTTGTTGAAGTTAAACAGAAATGCTTAAAGATTATTTTGTACATTCAGCTTGAGATGTACTTTATACCTCTTAATCTCTAGAAAAGTCTGTTCCCTTCCTCTCATCTCACAAGTATGTATGACAGCTTCTTTTTCATTACATATAATCCATTTGACAATTGCACAAATGTATGAGCTGGGGCTCTCCTCTCTAGTGCTGAATTCCCAAGTTTCTCAAGTTGCACCATAATAGAAAAAACATTCCTGCAGTCTCTAAAGAGAGAAGATTTAATCTGGATGACTCCTCACTTCCTTCATCAACAACCATCTGATTTCTAATGGATTCTCTTGTGCTATTCTGTGAAGGACCCAAATACTCAAGGAAACAAAAGAAAAAGGCTATTATCTCTACTTCTGCAGTCCATAACTCAGACTCTTGAAGTGCTATGTCCCTGTGCAGGAGCTAATAACCCTGTAGTTCCACCACCTTTATAACATGTATATAGTAACAGATGAGAAGCATCCTGCATACTAGCAAACTGACTCACACCAGGCCAATAAACATCTCAGAAGTAGAAGTAACTCAGTTTCAAGAGTTTTAATTACATCATCAAATGAGATTTTCTTTTCTGGAAAGAAGATAGATTCTTGATGACATCATCTTATATATTCTAATTCTTCTATATTTGAAACAACAAAAATGAGAATGAAAATTATTCAAAAAATAAATAGAAAGCCATTCAGATCTAAAAAAAAAAAAAGAGATTTTCAGATCAGTGGAAAATAGGGATAGTAAAATGAAATACAGAAAGAGATCAAGGAGAAATGGCAGCATGAAAGCTGTTGCTACAGATGGCAATAATTGAAGATATTTTACGTATCTGCAGTTTCTAGTCAAACACACAGAAACTGGGAGATTAATAATCACCTTTCTATTGCCTGCTTAAAAGGTACTCTACTTCTTTGTGCCTAGATGACAGAAATAAAATGTATTTGATCACATTAATACTGCTGAATTAACTCCACCTGAGAAGTCCCTACTACAGTTTAAGAAATACTATGTGTAAGACAGGTAAAACTTTTGTTTGTAAAAACCTTGTTTGCATCTCCATCTTAAATATTTCACAAATGTTAATGTTACAAAGAAGATATTGCTATTGATATGTACTAGAGATTAGCTCAGCCATGGCCAGTGTTTTATGTTCATATCAAGTCAAAAATCACTGTGAGCAATATAAGAGTGTGGTTGAGAAACCAGGATAAGAAGAACTACAGTAATTTACAACACATAGGGTAACTTGAAGTGTAGAAGTACAATATCCATAATCATTAATCTGAAATCTTGAATTCAGGTCTTGCTATGATAGATAGTGGAGTTTTTGCTACTTACTGTGCTACTTTTAGCATAAACGCAACATTCCATTCAAAAAAACTAAATTATGCTTAGGGAGTCCTGAAAAAGTTAATCAGGGTCTTCACTTGTCCATACCTACAGTTCAGATTTTACTAGAACACTATAGAAAACACTATTGATGTTTGCTTGTGAAGACTGACAATGGTTGCAATAGATAAAAATTCAGTTGCCAACTGATTGTTGCCAGCTGAAGGTTTCTTCCAGTAATATATACTGAGTATTTATTGTGTGGTGAAGCTAAAGAGAACAGTGGTGAAGAGGATCAGAGCCCCAGGTTTTTTTGGTTGTAAAGTGAACGTTTGATCTTTGTTGCAACTTTGGCTAAACCATTTTCATAGGAAATATACAAGATGACAGTTTCCTGGATCACATCATTGCTGGTGATGAGATGTGGTGTCTGTTAACGGTTTATGGGCAGGTTTGGCCCGGTTCCATGACTAATGGGGCAGGGGACCCACGGACCCACGTCTCGGGAAAGGGAAAAGGGTAGGGAGATGGGCCTAAAAACAAAACAGCAGCAAAAATCTGAGGAGAAACAAACTAATTTACTAAATAAGATATCAGAATGCAAAATAACACACTATAATATAGTTACAATTTAAGCTAATAAATCCAATAAAATGAGAGAGAGTGTCCAAAATTAAGGTAGGCCTTACTCTAATACCAACAGTGAGACGGCTGGGGTGCGAGATGCTGCCATGACGAGAGACAGGACGAGAAGAGAGAGGTCTCATGATATGTGAGTTTTTATCTTTCCCTCTGACCAGAAAACGTTAACAGGGCAACAAAGTCCCCTGGGGAATGTAGTAGTTCTTCTCTTCTGAGAACCAGGTACATACACTACATGATGTTATGATGTGGAATACCAATAAGCAAAAATCATAAAACCAGGACATGTCACTACTACAAGGAGAGAGTCGAAACGGTAGTCTAAGGAGTAATGACATGAGAATATCCCACTGAAAATTCAAGATGTAGCCCTCCGCAGATAGAGTGATATGCACTGCTTTTTGTGATAGGAAAGGGGTGATCTGTCTGGATTTCTTTGAAATTCGACAAAGCATCATCTCTGACCGCTACATCACGATGCTAAGCTGAAGGTTCAAACTTCCAGAGTCAGACCAGAGAAGAAGACAACCTTTCTCTTGCAACACAATAACACCAGAGCCCATACCATTTTGAAGACTGTGGAACACATTTCCAGTCTTCACCAGACTGTCCTACTACACCCACCATGTAGTCCAGATTTGGCATCTTCTGACTTCCATCTGTTCGGGCCGATGAAAGAAATGACTGCATGGGTAATATTTTCCTCGCAATGACACCATCAGTTGTCAAAGAGTGGGTCACCTGCACTGGTTCAGATTTTTACAAGCACAATATGCAGGATTATGTTCATCAACGGCAAAAAAGTATAGCTCAAGGTGATGACGATGTTGAAAAATAGCGTTCTGTCCCTATCAAATAGCACGACTGTGCTTTTTGTCCTAGTTTCCATGAAAATAAATAGGAAGCATTACTTTTGGAGAAATCTTTATATATAGAAATTTATGGACCAGATGGGCTTGCATTTTACCTGTAAGTTTAGTTACGGATATTCTACTCCAGAAACGCAGAAAGCAGTTTGCAGCTAGGGAGACTGTCAACACTACATCCGAAGCATTCAGCTGCAAATACTAGGTACGGCAGCAGTTGGATATAACTGCTAAATCAAAACCTGACATGTTTTCAAGGCCAAAGACCTCAGACTGAATACCCATGCAGACACCAGCAGTACAGACAAGCTTATAACATAGAGTTTCAGGTCTTTCAATGAATACAAAGATGCATGTTGTTGTTGTTTTTTAACTAGTATTCAGAAATTCTAGTTTTGAATTTTAAGGATAGCCATTAAATAGAGACTTCTAGACCCTGGATACCTCACTAAAGAAAATATGATTCTGATGTAGTAGTTACCAAAAAGTGATGTCACAGAACAAATAATCCAGCTCAGAAATATCCCAGGCAGTTCCACCTGCAGGCTACTGTATCATTATGCCTAATGAAAGACAGATCAAGGAAGACAATGTTTTCTTTAATAATTTTCTGTCATTTTGATAATCTGATAATAAATTCTGTAATAGTAAGTCTCAGAATATGAACACCCAGAAGCTTCTGGAAAATATTTAATCACTACATAGGGCAATGGCTGTTTGCAAGGATGGATCTTCACTCTCTTTCAAGGGAGTAATAATCTTATTTGGTGAGTGAAAAGAAGAATGAATAAGCACAAGCAAAGTTAATCATAGGGTTCAAGATAGCTCATAGTAGGGAAAATCTGCACTCAGGATTTCATGGAAATCCACATAAAACTGACAGAATCTCAGGTTTTATGCTCAGTTATTCTCCAAAATAAATGAAAGTTAAAAAAAAAAAAGTAAAAAGAAGAAGAAAAAAAAGAAAACTCCAACAAAACAGAAGATGAAGAAAATAACTGAAACCCTTGTTGGCAGTCTCTGAAGAGAAGCCTACATGGGCACACAGTCCGTTATCTTGGCATCTCTAATAATAGTCACCCAGCCAAATAGTCACAGCAGTGGTAATGTGAAATCTTCACTGAACAAAGCTGATGGCAAAATTGTAAAGACTTTTTTGGCAGAGCAGTGCAAGAGCCTTCACTGACTTTAATTCTGCTTTTCGGTGAATAAGAATTAAATCTTTTAAATTAACTGCCCATCTTCCTGCCATAACCATTATTTTATTAAGAAAAAATAATTAGCCCCACTGAAGTTATTTTTCTTCATATAGAGAGAGCAGGACATGTTTGGCACATGACTTTATTTTTAATCTTCTAGCATCAACAGAATTTGTTAAACTATCTGTTCCATGCAATTACTTGCTGAAGATCAAGCCTTTCTAATAGGTCTGCTCTCCCTGTTCCCTTGCTGTGTACACAGAAACCCTAAATGACATTAATGAAACTCAGATGTGATTTCAAAGAAGACTACATCTCTTAAATCTTTTCAAGCAGTATGAGTTTGTAACAAATACCATGTAGTGCAAGCACCAAGCCTCACAGTAGCAGCAACTACTGTTATTTAATCACATTTAAACAAAGCATTCTTCTCATTTGTGCCTCATAATTGGACTCTGTTGTTTTTCACAAAAAAATACACGAGGTGTTTTTTAAGTGTTATTTCCCTATTTTTCCCTGTAGCATCTGTAATTAATTCCTGCCAATTATTTTGGAAAAAGATAACATGCATACTTTTGTTTAATAAACACAGAACATTTCCATCTACAAATGCCACCTCCAGCCAGTGGCATAAAGATGCAAGTTTTGCATTTGCGGAAGGAAGCCCATCTATGCTGTCACCTATAAACAGACAAAATACATTCCAAGGACACAGCGATGTTCTGACCCTATCCCCTGAAACTGGGGAGACAGCAAATGTTATTGGCTTCAATTAACATGAAAGGGCCTTTAAAAACAATAAAGTAATTAGACACATTCAAGGGAGATAATTATGTCATGTAAGGATGAGCATTCCCAGAAGAGCTTTTGGCTTCAGTAAAAAAGAACATCTCTCCTCTCAAATGAATTTCACGGATATGCAAGGTGTGGGAAAATGGCACCATACTCATCAGTGTTAAAAGCATATGATACAAATGAGGTCTCCAGCATGGCACTGACTGTAATAAATTATCAAGTGTGTGTTCTGTTTTCTGAAATGGGCTCAATTTATCATTTTATTGAAAAGGTTCCATTATGCTAATGTCTCCTAAAATCACTTTTTGCTGTTGCTGGAAGGTGAAGAGGGAATATCAATTTTTATACAGAGAACTTGCAAGTACTGCAGCAGTGAGTTGTCAAGGGTTAATAAAACTAACAGAAGATGCAATACACATAAGAACAAACTTCCAAGGACTTTGTAATGGCAAATTTTTATAACCTTACTGGAAGCAGAATAACCAGAATATTTCTCTAAAGCTTAGTTAGCTATTAAAAAAAAAAAAAAGATACAACAGCATCTCTCCAAATTGGAAAGATATGGATTTGATGGGTGGACTGTTTGATGGATGAAGAACTGGCTGCAGGATCAGATCCAGAGAGTGGTGGTCAATGGCTCAGTGTCTGGATGGAGATCTGTGATGAGTGGTGTCGCCCAGGGGTCAGTGCTGGGGCTGATACTCTTTAATATCTTCATCAGTGACAGTGACGTTGAGTGCACCCTCAGCAAGTTTGCTGATGACACCAAGCTGTGGGGTGCAGTTGACACATCAGAGGGATGGGATGCCATTCAGAGGGACCTAGACACGGTTGAGCAGTGGGCCCAGGTGAACCTCATGAGGCTCAACAAATCCAAGTGCAAGGTCTGGCACCTAGCTCAAGGCAACTCCCACTACCAATACAAGCTGGGGGATGAAAAGATTGAGTACAGTCCTGATGGAAAAGACCTGGAGTACTAATGGATGGGAAGCTGGACATGAGCCAGCAATGTGCCCTTGCAGCCCAGAAGGCCAACTGTATCATAGAATCATAGAATGGCCTGGGTTGAAAAGGACCTCAAAGATCATCGAGTCTCAACCCCCCTGCCAAGTGCAAGGTCGCCAACCACTAGAC
>NC_034411.1:44978531-44996069 GCF_002078875.1 Numida meleagris | reverse complement strand
GGACCACCACCTCCCTCTCCCTGCTGACCACTCCTCTTTTAATGCAGCCCAGAACATAGTTGGCCCTGCGGGCCACCAGCGCACACTGCTGGCTCATGCCCAGCTTCTCGTCCACCAGGACCCCCAAGTCCCTCTCCGCAGGGCTGCTTTCGAGTACTTCTTCCCCCAGGTTGTATAAATACCTGGGATTGCCCTGGCCCAAGTGCAGCACACTGCATTTGGCCTTGTTGAAACTCATTAGGTTCTCATGGGCCCACTTGTCCAGCCTGTCCAAGTCCCTCTGGATGGCTTCCCTTCCTTCCAATGTATCGACTGCACCACTCAGCTTGGTGTCATCTGCAAACTTGCTGAGGGTGCACTCGATTCCATCGTCTATGTCATTGATAAAGACACTGAAGAGCACCGGTCCCAGGACTGAGCCTTGGGGGACACCACTCGTGACCGGCCTCCACTCTGACATAGAACCGTTTAACACAACCCTTTGGCTGCGACCAGCCAACCAGTTCTTAACCCGCCGAACAGTCCATCCTTCAAATCCATACCTCTCCAATTTGGAGAGAAGGATGTGATGAGGGACCCTGTCAAAGGCTTTGGAGAAGTCAAGGTAGATGACATCCATCGCCCTCCTCCCATCCACCAATGCTGTCACTTCATCGTAGAAGGCCACCAGATTGGTCAGGCAAGATCTACCCTTGGTGAAGCCATGCTGGCTGTCTCGGATCACCTCTTTGTCACGTATGTGCCTTAACATGTCTTCTAGGAGGATCTGCTCCATGATCTTCCCAGGCACAGAGGTGAGGCTCACCGGTCTGTAGTTCTCCGGGTCATCCTTTCTCCGTTTCTTAAAAATGGAGTAATGTTTCCCTTTCTCCAGTCACTGGGGATTTCACCGGACAGCCATGATTTTTCAAATATGATTGTAAGCGGCTCGGCAACCACCTCAGCCGTCTCTCTCAGAACCCTAGGATGGATATCATCCGGCCCCATGGACTTCCACACATTCAGTTTCAAGAGGAGGTCTCAAACTTGTTCCACAGTTACAGTGGAACAGAATCCGCTCCTCTCACCCACACCTTGAGGTTCAGGATCCTGGCAGACATGGGGAGCCTGACCACCAGTGAAGACCGAGGCAAAGCACTTATTAAGCACCTCAGCTTTTTCCATGTCTGAGGAAGCCACTTCTCCATCCTCATTTATCAGAGGGTGAACACTCTCCTTGACCTGTCTTCTCTTGCCTATGTACCTGTAGAACCCCTTCTTGTTATTTTTCACATCCCTACCCAAGTTTAGCTCTACCTGTGCCTTGGCTTTCCTGATCCTATCTCTACACATGCGGACAACAGCCCTATATTCCCCCCAGGCTACACAACCCTGCTTACACTTCCTGTACATTTCCCTCTTTTCCCTCAGTTTAAGCTGCAGGTCCTTGCTCAGCCATGCCGGTCACCCGCCTTCTCTGCTTGATTTCTTTCACTGGGGAATGGAGAGCTCTTGCGCTCTCAGGAGAGTGTCCTTAAAGAACTGCCAGCTCTGCTCTGTTCCTACGCCCTTAAGGACAGTTTCCCAGGGGATTCCACCCAGCAGTTCCTTGAGCAACCGGAAGTTCGCTCTCCTGAAGTTCAGGGTCCTGACTTTATTCTTTGCCAGGCCTGCATTCCTCCAGATCACAAACTCCACCAAGGCATGATCACTACAGCCCAGGCTGCCTCCAATCTTAACCCCTCTAATGCTCTCCTCCACGTTGGTGAGCACCAGGTCCAGTAAGGCTTCACCTCGGGTCAGTCCATCTAATAGCTGGACCAGGAAGTTATCCTCAACAGACTCCAGGAATCTCCTGGATTGTCTGCCGCCCACCTTGCCGCTATCCCAGCAAATATCCGGGTGGTTGAAATCCGCCATCAGGACAAGAGCACACAAACATGACACCTCCTGCATCTGGAGCAAGAAGGCCTCGTCCACAGGCTCCCCCTGATCAGGTGACCTGTAACAGACCCCAACCACTAGATCTCCTTTACCGGACCGATCCCTGATTTCAAGCCATAAGCTCTCAACCTGGTCGTGGCTGTTACTCAGACACAGCTCTTCACAATCTATCCACTTCCTAACATAGAGGGCAACTTCCCCTCCCTTCCTGCCCTGTCTATCCCTTCTGAAGAGCCTGTAGCCCTCAATCAGAGTGTTCCAATCGTGGAATTCATCCCACCACGTTTCTGTGATAGCAACCAGATCATAGTTTTCCAAGCACATCACGGTTTCCAGTTCCTCCTGCTTATTTCCTAATGCTGCGTGCATAAGTGTAAAGGCACTTCAGCTGGGCTTTCTGGCACACTACCTTTCTAGAGGGGCCCTCCCTCAAACTTCCAGAAGAAATCTGAAGTTCTCCCCCACTGCTTCCTAAAGCCCCAATACCATCTTGTCCATGCTCACGTGTTACCATAGCCACCAACCTCACATCATCCCTTGTGTTCTTCCTACAGAAGGGTGTGTTGTCCTCCTCATTCCCCCCGCAAGGCTGTGGGATCTTACTAGCACAAGCCCCTCCCAGAAGCACTGGTTCATTTCATACAGGGTCCTTACTAGTGACCCTGGTTTCACCCCCACCCCCCTTCATACCTAGTTTAAAGCCCTTTCAATGAACCTTCCCAATTCCCACCATAAAACCCCTTTCCACCAGTGGGATAAGCTACTCCTATCGGATGCCAGCAGGCCCGGTCTCGTGTAAATTGAGCCGAGGTCGAAAAACCCAAACCCCTGCCGGGCCCACCAGGCTTGGAGCCAGATATTAATCTGTTGCCCCATCATGTTTAATCTCTTATTATTCCCTATAATTGGAGGGATAGAGGAGAACACAACTTGTGCTCCTGAACCCTTGACCAGACGCCCTAAGGCTCTGAAGTCCTTTTTCATGGTTCTAAGGGAAGTTCTTTGTATTTCATCCCTGCCTACCTGAAACAACAACAGAGGATAATAATCCGAGGGCCGCACTTGGGACGGAAGTTTCTTCCTTACATCTCTAACCCAGGCTCCCGGGAGGCAGCAGACTTCCCTGTGTAGAGGGTCAGGTCTACATATTGGGCCTCCCACTCCCTTCAGCACCGAGTCACCAACAACAATGATTCGTCTTTTGTTCCTTGCTGAGGATGTTTTAATGTTAGGGGTAGTCCTGCTGGGCTTTGGAGACACCTCCAAGTGGGGAGAACCATCATCTCCACCACTGTCCAGCTGTTTCCGCAGAGCACTGTACCTGTTCTGCAGGGGCAGCTGAGGAGGGAGGAGAATCACTGGGCAGGTGCGCCTGCACCACCGAGCAGGGACCTTTTGCCATTGCCCCCTGCCCCCCAGTTCATCACTGTTGTTAGGTGGGGGAGAGGACAGGGGGATCACTGCAGCAGGAACACTGTCTGCCTGCTGGTTCCCCCTTGTTACCTGTTTGCAAGGTGGTAGGGGGTGACATGTTTCATGCAGGGCCGCAGCTGGCTACCTTGATCTCAGGGATGGTAGGGACTGGCACCACCGATCAATCTCCTGCTCACACTCTCTAATACTCCTCAGCCTCTACACTTCCTCCTTCAGATCAGCCACCAGGCTAAGTAAATCATTTAGCTGGTCGCATCTGACACACATGCTTTCTCCATCGCCCTGCACTGCAAGGGCCAAGCTCAAGCACTCACTGCAGCCAAAAACCTGAGTACTAACATGTTGCTGTGGGACCTCCATCTGGGTCTCCTCATTTTTCTTGGCAGCAGCCACCCTTTAATCTGTGTATGGGACCTCAGTCTGGGTCCCCGCATTTTTCCTGGAAATAGCCTTCCGCTGGGGGGCAGCCATGGCAAGCCAGCAGACACTAGCACGGACTAGAGCAACCTTAACGAGGTGCAACTGGTCTGGTCCTCCCTGTTGCCGATAGCGCTGGTTCCGCCCTGACCGTGTTACCAGCCTGTTAACAGGTGCCACTGCACTTACCACTCCCAAAATAGTGATATAACAGGCCCCCTAACTGTGTAGTCACGTGAACGAGTGGCTTACTGTTTCAGCGAGTTTGAACGGCCTTTGTGGTACGTGCACACGAACTCCCCTGCTCTGCCCCAGAGGCTTTTTATAAGGCAAGGGGCATGGATGCAGGGCCGTTGCCCTGGCAACGCCCACGCCACATCAGCCGCTCTCGCGAGAGCTGCTGGGCCACTCCATTAGCTCAGGGGTCCCTGCGTAAAGGAATCAATCAAAAACCCCCCTGTACCTCACTCAGTCGCTGCGATTCTGGCTGGGACAGTGCCGAAACAGCTAACCTCGGCGATCAAGGGCTACTTCCCTGGGCTGCATCAGAAGAAGTGTGGCTAGCAGGGTGATGGAGGTGATCCTGCCCCTCTACTCTGTGCTGGTGAGGCCTCACCTGGAGTACTGTGTCCACATGTGGAGTCTTCAGCACAGGAGAGACACAGACCTGTTGGAGCACGTCCAGAGTAGGGCCACAAAAATGATCCACATAATGGAACACCTCTCCTATGAGGACAGGCTGAGAGAGCTGGGGCTGTTCAGCCTGGAGAAGAGAAGGCTCCAAGGTGACCTGATAGCGGCCTTTGAGTATCTAAAGGGGAGCTACAGGAAAGAAGGGAACAGACTCTTTAGCAGAATCTGTGGTGAGAGCACAAGGGGAAATGGTTTCAAGCTCAAAGAGGGTGGATTTATGTTAGATATAAGGAAAAAATCTTTTACAGTAAGGATGGTGAGGCACTGGAACAGGTTACCTAGTGTTGCAGTTGATGCCCCATCCCTGGAGACTTTCAAGGCAAGGCTGGATAAGGCCCTGGGCAACCTGATCTAGCTGTGGTGTCCCTGTTCACTGCAGGGGAGTTGGATTAGATGATCTTTAAAGGTCCCTTCCAACTCTAAGGATTCTATGATTATATGATAATTAGCAGCAGTTAATTAGTTGGGTGAAAACTCTCCCTCTGTTCTCCAATTTGCCCATGAATTGACACTGGAGATTGTTTAGGAAGTGCTGTTTCAAAGAAGGTCAAATTAAAGAACACCATTATCGTCTACATCAACTTACCCAGAGAGTAGACTTGAAGGATAATCAGACAGAGGTGATTACTTAAAAAAAGGAATACTCCTTCTCTAAATATTAAATAATATGAACACTTGCTTTCTTTTGATGAATTGGATACAAGACAGGTAAGTATTAAAAGAGGAAGATAACTAGGTTTAGATAGACAATTGGTTTGATCTTGCATAATAGCTCTTTTCTGACTGAGATGTGACTTGTATCCACAAAACCTCTTTTATGCCATGCATCAAAAAACAGCACTGTTTCAGAAAAATTACCATACTTTGAATAACTTTTAACTGAAAGCACTTCCTTATAAACTTGCACTCTGTTATCTCCAAGCATTACAATACAGAATCCACCAATAATAACCCAGTAAATAATCGAGAGGTGTAACTTGTTAGTATATATTTTAGCAGTTGAAATTGAGTAAATGAAGCTCGATCTCTGTGACCATTGTCTCAATGGATCACCAATGAAAACCCTTCTGGATATCAGAGCTTCAAATATGGATCACAGTTTGAGAATTTCTGCAATACAACATTTTCCAATCAGTCTGGAAACACTTAAAACTTCATAGAAACTCTAATTTGATGCAACAGAAATACTCAGTGAAATTAATTTAAAATTAAATGTTATCTCACTGCACCATACAAAATGTTTTGGTCATATTCTTCTCTTAGTACACACCTGAGTTTTCCTACTTTCAATGCACATAATCAAAGTATGGTTACCTCTTAAAAGCATATTGTAACACTGTGACAACACAGGCACAATGATTGAGTATTTTGCATTATGTATGGGATTAATGTGATCATCAGAGGGACAAAGATGTTTAAAGTTGATCACAGGAAGCATCCAAGTGACAAAAAGTTGAAAAACCAAACACATAGGCATAGAAACTGCAAATGGGAAGAACATCTTGGAGGTATGGAACACCCAGGAATGATAAGCAGTAACAGATGCAGTTGAGATTGCTTTTTGGAAAGGGGGCAAGTAGTCCAAAAACATCAAATGTGTAGAGAAAATCTGGAGAGAAATAAACAAAAGTCTGCTTTTGTCCCAGTTTCTCTTGGCAAAGAGTTCTCAGGCCTCATCGCTTCAACTTCTGTGATTACTAAGTGCATAGGCATTGGCTCCATAATACTGTATACTCACAGAAAATTTAGGATATATGTTCTTATTCTAATAGTTAAAATGCTCGGTGTATGTAATGAACATGCAGTGCTAATGATTAACATTTCCAAAGCTAACCATTAGCACAGTGTGAGTTGTTAATGTAGGAACTTTGTAAAGCTTTCTTTTAAAGTTTGAAATTGGCCTTATTTATCAGACCTCTACATACTCAATCACAGTGAGCTCTGTTCAGTTGCAACTGAATCGTACATATAGTGTGCCCATCCACTGTGTAATGAAGACGAATGCACCCATACTTCTCAGAAAGTATTTGTCAAAATCAGAACTAGTATATTACTGCTGAATTGATACTCTGTTCTGCTTTTCTAAAATAAGTAAATTAGTTCCTTTCCTCTTCTGGATGTAGATTGATCTTCACATTGATTTTCCATTTCATATTTAAAAGTTTGTAAAACAGTGTATTTTAGAAACACTGAATCAAATGTAGAATAAAGCACAATGGCATAATGCATTTTAATCCGAATACAAAGAAAATTATCAGTGCACCAAATCTGAAAATATTACAGTAATCTAAATAGTTACTTAAATGTTTCTACTGAAACAACACATTGGTCACCATTATGTAATTTACTATTTTTTCTTCTATAGCAATATGACTCTCATTCAAATGGATGTCTGTCAAAAGAACTACCATAAGAACCATGTTACCACCATTAAATGGTGGTTTACTATCTCAAAAAAGTCAGTGCAAATACTCTGAACATTTGTTTTTAGAACAAGATTTTGATAGAAAAAAACAAGAACCTAATTAAACAATGTGAATTAAAGAGAATACTGATTTCCCTCACTCAAACTATGGATTTGCAATACCATACACCTAAGGTACAATTAATTCAATAAATTATTTTATAATTAATCCACAAATGATTGCTACAAAGATACCATGGGAAAAATCTTTACACTGATTAATTTCTCATTTAAAAATAGAGCTAAATGCCAGCAGGAAAAAAAAAATATATGGATTTATTTTTTTTTCTAAGGAAATAGCAAATTCTTAGATATTTTGTTTTGTCATACCAAAAAGAAAAAGTAGGCCATGAGAAAGTAAGTTTATTGTTGCACTTCTCTTAGTATTGTCTGGTTCAGTTGCTAAATGCTTACAAAGCCTCATCTCCCGGAGTATCAATACAGATGCTCTTGTAGAGCTGGAGGCCATTTTGGATGGATCAATGTTTACATTTTGATGGCACTCTCTAAAAGAGGTAAGAAAAAACTGCAGATGTACTTCTCAGTCTAGGGGTACTCAACCAAATGCCACATGAAAATGGGGAGGTGGAGATGTACATCATGCTGTTCCCTGGTCTAGAAAGCAAAAGTTTTAGAAAACTGTTCAGTAATTTTAAAATACACCAGGAGCTTACACTGCTCATTTACTTCAAAAAACCTGACAGAAAAAAAATCAAATCCTCTTAGATGTTTCAATTAAAAGAATCCTAATAAAATGTAATAACAATTACAGAGGAAAATACAGAAATTTCAACACACAATCAACAAAATACTATTCAAGATGTATTCATATACTGTTGACAGTATCCCTAGATAATTTTTTCTTCATTATTATTTCTTCAGAGCTTTTCTTAGAAGTGTGCACAGTTCTCACTACCCAAACTCTAAATTCTGGATTTTTCTTCTAAAAGCTTCTGCCTGTATCTTTCACAAATCTGACTCTGATTTAGAGCTGAAAATAGTTATCACTTCCTGCTTTTAAGCACTGACAGCACGGCGGTTTTGCTAATTACTGGTTTACCCTTCTCCTAACTTGTTTTTCTCTTGGATGCAAGGACAGCAGGTTTCAACCAATATTAAGTTTTGGTAAAGCATTTCCTAACTAGGTGGAAGAGAATCAGCTATTCTTTCTGCGACACTTTACAGCTTGGCCCAGCTAAGTCAGATTTTTTTTCATGCTCATTAAAAATCATACAAGGTGTTATCCAGCAGACAGACAAATGCATTGCTATTACCTTTGTCTGAAAAGAGAGGAAGCATGGAAATTCTTGATGCAGAGATAATTTACATCTATTTTCACATTTTTTTCAGTCTGTTAATGACTGTCAAACTTCGGAATTTCTCATGGTCAAACATGTTTTGTACATTCCAAACACAATATATGTAAGATGGTTCTCCAGACAAATCAAAAATTGCTCTCATTACTTGCAACTAAGGAGGCGGTGAGCTGGGAAGAAAATATTCTGTTGTGCTCTTCTGCAAGGAGCAAATAATGACCCTTAGTTGGGACAGGATGCCAGGCCATAAGGGCATTTGTCTGATCAAATGTACCAGTTCATACTATAAATGCATACTGCATAAATGTACATACATGGCAGCAATACAGTATAACAAGAGTTCTCTCCTTGATTCTCTGGTAAAATTCTACAGATTGATCTCCAATTCAGTACTTCAAAAATAATATTATTCCACTCAAATGCTGCAAAAGCTTCTAAGAGAAGCTTCTAAGAGAAGCTTTTGCCATGCAAAAGTTATCCACAAACCTTCTTCCTTATAATTCAAAGGCAGGCAAAATAAAACGAAAGCTGGTTAAGTGGTACAGGATCAGCATCCTATGGTAACAAACAGAAATAGCGTGAACTTCTGAACGAGAAGTGGCCTCACAGTGGTTATCACTGCAACTACAGAATAGCTGTGTAGAGCGTTAGACAAAATAATAATCAATTAATCATCTGCCTCTAAGTTGTAGGTTTAAATTGCCCTCTGTTCATTGATCTCACACACAGAAAAAAAATAATGCTTGGTTTTACTGGATAGGTTTCTGTTTTAGGTTAATCACAACAACCATCCACTTTCTAACAGAATAGCTTTAAAAGTATTTAAAGCAGAAGTGGTGGCATATGTAGCCCTCAGCCGCTCATTCCCACTACTGTTACTCATCACAACTGCGTAAAAGCAAATGTTAGTATACAGTAAAGTTGACTGAAAAAATGATCTCTGGGTTCATCTTTTTTTATGTCCTTGCTGGATCATTTTTAACCCAGACTAGTCCTAACCTCAATGAATGATGTGACTACAGATTAACCCACCTCCAGTTCCAGTAACAACAAAAACATAAAAATCCTCCATACCGAACAAAAGTAGAGCTGAGTAGAGGCAAGGTCAAGTATTCATTGTGAGAGTCATAACAAGCCAAGGAGAAGATAACAGGCATTTAAAAAAACCTTCTCACTAATATCCTTCCAGGCAGAACTGTCAGTCATTACAGGAAGCTGTTTATTCCCTTACGACAAAACAAACAAACAAACAAACAAGCAAAAAAACCCACCTGTTTAACATAATGACAGATAAAACTAGACCACATATACTCTCAGTGCTTTTTTCTTCAGTTGTCCTTTTGCTGTGAAAATATTTGCTGCAGCAGAAGATACCTATCTGTTTGTGCACAGCTTCACAGAATTTGCAGACTATGGAAAAATGCACTACATAGCACATTTTAAAATGCCTTACATATGTATAAACTATACTGTAAAGTCAAACACTAATATTAATTTCATGCAAATATCATGTACAGTAGTGAAAAAGAATTAAGGAGCTAACACCATTGCCTTGCCTTAGACTGCAGGCCCAGCCTGAAACTCTGTCCCTACCTTAACAGATTTAAATTGGCATGCTCCCCACTTATCTTATTATTCATGGAGAATGAGAGATGTGGATCATTAAGCTGGGCACTAATTTGTTCCTAAACTGCACTCATTCATCATCAGCTGGCAGTGAGGGGTTGATCGAGTCAGTTGTGAAACACTTATGTGACCGTTCCATTTTTTTTTGGCATGAGTTACTTAAGAAATTTTCTAAAAGTTATACTAACAGTTTAGAAGCTATCCAGTTAAGCATGATTATTTTTGTGGTCAGGTTAGATACAGAAGTATCTCTGTGTCATATTTACAAACACTCTTCTGTACCCTGGACCTCTGTGTTTGCTACTATCATCCATACTAATCATTCCAAAAATACGTCTTTCATAGAAAGACCAGAAATCAACACTGAGAGTCTGGTATTCCACAGAATGATTTTTCTTCATTGGAGACAAACACAGTATTCAATAAGGATTAGTCAGACTGCATCTGTAGGAGCGGGTTACTCTGAGAAGTAGTAGCTAAAACATTATTGTATTTCTTTCTGACTTGTACACATCTCTCCAGAACCATTTTAATTATTACAGCACAATCCATTTGACAGTGATGTAATTTGTGCCTCAGACCATTTCTCACAATGAAGAAAAAATATTCTCAGTAATAATTTGGTGGGTGAAGAACTACTCAAATCCACAGTATGAACCATCACCATGTTTTGGACCAGCTATGTTTCTATAAATAAGAAGCCCACTGTATAGAAATATTTTTTATAAAATGCAAGGGTATGAAAACATTACAACAGATTGGGAATTAAACACATTTGCAGCGCAAAAGCTTCCCAACATTCTAGTGAAGGCAGCTTAAATTATGGAAATTTTAGAGGGACTATTTTTTGCTTGCCAATATACTTCTGGTTTTTTTTTGTGTGTGCTTTTGGTGTTTTTGTTGTTGATGATGACTTTTTAGAGATAGGAATAATGAAAGAAATCATTGAGTTTATCCGCTAAAGCGGATAAAGCAAAATTATTTTGCTACGAGTAAGCTCTTTATCACCTCTTAATACAGTTGCATTTTTTTGTTCAAAAACTAAAAGAAACCATATACTGTGCTTTTCATCTGTGGTATAAAACTGTTCACCCTAAGAAAGAAACTTAATTTTTTGGTTTGAGTATTGAAATGCTTTGTCCCTGGAGACATTCAAGGTCAGGCTGGACCAGGGTCTAAGCAACCTGATCTAGCTGTGCATGTCCCCGTTCACTGCAGGGGAGTTAGACCAGATGACCTTTAAAGGTCCTTTCCTACTCAAACGATTCGATGATTCTGCGTACCAAATAACTGATTTACCTGTTTTTTCAGAGGGGGGAGAAATGTTGGGTTCTTTAGTATCCAGAATAACAGCCAACCCTGCAGACAGTGATGGGAGGATGCTGGAACTGAGATCTACACGAGTTAGACTTTCAGGTACTCTTTCCAATGTTTTTAGAATGCCTCCAGCATGGTTATCTTCTGTCTCATCCTTATCACTACTCTTCTGTGGATTCTGAACAATATGAACGATGCTTTGCTGGACCAGGTCACAATTCTGCAACACAAAACCAAAATCTCAGTAAATAATTAATTGCGGCATAAGGGACAAAATCCCTCTATCTCCAATTTGTTATTTGTTAAATGGTCTCCAAACCATTTTGTGTAGAATTTCAGAGTGCAGTAATGGAGTTTAAAGGAAACTGACAAGTCTGCATTGCTAGAATTAGGATTACTTGCATTGGCAAAAGGGTCACAACACTTACAAATTTGGAACATTTAACAAAGAAATGGTAGACCAGAGCAAACAGCTCTAAGTACGTCTGGATTTATTGGCACAAAGGAAGAACTCCAGACAGAGTACTATTAAATCAAGTACTAAGAATATTCAACATAAAATGCATTTGTACAGATAATGCTCATACACTCTCTTCAACAGCAGTTTACGGTCAAATTGACAATCATGGAAAGCTCATGACCAAAGTGCTTCAAAGTGTTTTTGTAAACAGAAACAGGGATGATGATGGTACTGATGAAACCTCACACCCATTTCTTCTCTCTAATGTAATTTTCAATCTAAATCTGGGTTTAGATGCAGTCTCAATTTGCCATCTCTATTCTTTTCAAAAATGAAATTCAACTTCTTGTCTTCAGAATTAGAGAAAGCTTGTGGAGCATGTCATGTCTGCTTTAGTGTGCTACATTTTAGCCCAAGAGATCTTACATATGCACGAGTACCTCTGCTTCCTCAGTTCTCATCAGAGACAGTCAGTCCTTTCAGATCTTATGTCTTAGAAAAACAGAAGGTTTGATTTCTAGTTTGTATTTGCAGTTCATACATGCACTTTTAATTGCAAAAGATGCCTTTACAGATATTTTAGTACCACTTAGGACGTTGTCCTGCTCTCTCTTCTACCACTTCGTATCCCCTGCTCTCATAATTTCTGTTCAGTGGTTTTACTTTAGTCTCATACATTACCTCTCAGTACTTCTCTCTTCACCCTTTCATTCTTATGGAGCATAGTTCTAAAAGATGGAAACCTGGTTTTTTAACTTGGATTTTTTAATAACACATTTTCTTCTCAGTAAAGCAGTAGTAAGTCTGTAAAGAGTTTTCAGAGCAAGGACTCTTTAAACTTAATATTCAAAACAAGCAGCCATTAGATTTTAACTTTAAAACATCATGTTGACATTAAAAGTCTCCTTTATGTTCACCTTGTTGCCCATAACATTTTAATAATATCTATTTAACTAGCTTAATAATTTTATTCATCAACAGAAAACCCCAAACACAATTGTCAATCTGAAATTTCTCAGTATATTGAATGGTACTAGAGAAATTAATAACCTATGAGAAATTAATAATGAAATTAATAACCTAAGAGAATGAGGAGCTCCAAAGTGATATGCTCAGTTACAGCTAGAATTTCAAAGCAAAATAGATATATATATATAAAATCTGCAACGTTGAAACCCCTTAATCAATAGACAATCAGTTAAACCCTGTTGTAATGAGCATCTCTTCTGGGAGTTTAGCTTGCTTAAGTAGTTCTTGTCCTGCCTTTCTTTATTTTTTCTCACCGTCTTCTGCCCTTTTCAGTGTGTTTCTTCTTTTAAGTTCCCTGATTCAGTTCATAGCTTGACATTGTGCTACAGTCCAAGTGGGCATGGAACAATGAGAATGAGAGAGATGGCAAGAGCTCCTCAAATCAAAGGAAAAACCCTCACAAAACAAAGCCACAACATTTTTCAATCCATTGTATGATATTGACCGTTGTACATATTAGATGCATGGACTAAATAAACTGATCTTTAAAAAGTATACGTTCTGTTCCAGATTTTGAAGGCTGGGAGGTATGTGGTTAGTTTAGAAATAAAGTAAGGGCTGCCAAAATAAAGTCTACCTTATCTACTACTTTCGCCAATAATGTCTAGCACCGCATACTTCAAAAAAGATGTAAAAATTGCATTTTGGGTAATTATACATCCATATGATCATGGCAACAACTTATTCCTGGCTTTCATTTAATAGAGTTTTTACTTTTAAAACTTAGTTTATTCACTGAAGAACAAATAAGGTGAACATGTTGCACTTCAGCATTCTGGCATCTCTTTGTAAAAAACAAGAGCAAACTTTGGAACACTGAGCATCCCTACTGTGATAACAGCATAGACTATAGACAGAGGAAAGCTTAATTAGCAGATCCCAGGATAAGTTTTCAAAGGTAGCAGCTAGAAATGACAAACAACATCCTTTGATTTGCACACTGAGTATACTTAATATGAAAGTAACCAAGCAGTAACAAACACAGAAATCCTAAATCATCAGTTTTGTAAAGTTGTTTCTGACTACATTTGAAATGAATTTGGCTTGGGTTTATAGGAAGAAAACATTTCTCAGCCTTTCCAAGTGAGAAGACACTACAAGAAAAGAGATGATAACTTAATTGTGAGCGACCTGGATAAGAATATCAACAAAAAGTTTGCAGATTTAGGATTATTCATGCCTTACAGCAGTCTACGTTGCATGGACAGCAGAAGGACTAGGTCCACAGGCTTTAGCACTGAGAAAAAAAAAGTTGGAACTGAAATATTTCTGTACATTTTTAGATTTTGCTTTCAGTTACTAATGCAACACAAATCTAAGATAAGATTGTTTATGTCAATGTCACTTTCATTTTCTTCATGTATTAGTTTTATGCCTCAGGAGACATTTCTTCAGAGAACACCTATTATTAATGATTGCAGAGATATTGCCACATCTGTTGATCCAAATTAATGCCTACAATCCATATTCCAAAGGGAAATACTGTAAGCATATATATTGCTGATTACGAAGCTTCTATGTTCATGAGAGCAAAAGGAGCTGAGAAGATCCAAAAGTGATGAAACCCAATATTAAGGACTGTTTCCTTACAGAGAGCAGTCTTTGTCCAACTTGGAGAAATGAATTCGCAACAGATGAAGCAGAAACTTTTTTCATCCAAACCATTTTGTTTTCATATTCTTTCTGACTTCTTTAGTTGAACTTCACATAGCTAAATTAGCACACTCAGAATGACTAACAAACTATTCTTCAGTGCTGACAGCTGTGGGTTGACCATAAGGCCATGAAGGAATATTGTGCTAAATTATCAAGATGGAAGAGATGACAGTGTTTCAGTAACCCTGAAATTCTCTGGTTCTGACAGGCTTCTGCTTGATATCTTTTTGACAACAATTTTTGATAGTAATGCCAATGCTGAAAGAAGTAATCTCCATCCAACAAATACACAGCCCACGAGAGAAGTCATATTACTTTTTCTGAAGTACAACAAAATTTAATATTGAAACCTCTAATTTGAAGATACAATAGAGAAGAGAATAATTTTAATTTGAAAGTTTGGATTTCAAAGAAAAAATACAATTTCTTGTGCTTAACTACTGGTTACTGCTTTTGTTGTTCTTTTTTTCCATCACTGGTGACCAAACAGAAATTCTTCACAGACCACTACCTAAAATCCAGTTTAAAATCCTTCTGATATCTGGGGAGACATCTCTTTGCCAGTGAATCCCTAGGGCCTGTAGAGAAAAAAAACATAAATTCACCTAATTGCTGCCTACTTAGATTAAGTGGATAGAGTGCTCAATGTCACTAGGTAAGAGATTCAGATAAGAACAGAAACATTCAAGAATGCTCATTCATTTGCAGAATAATAAAAAAAGATCTGCAGAATCCAATACCAAAACATACCTCTTTAAAGCAGTAGGACCACTGTAAAAGTGCAGAGGATGTACCAACTTTATGGGAAAATCTTTTGTCATGGATAGTGTAAGGAGACATTCAAGATTACCTTCTAAACAAACCCATAAAAAAAACACATATGAAATTCCCAGAAGAGGGACCCCAACCAAACATCACTATATTATTGCTGTCGATATCTCACTATGTAGGACAGAGACCAAGTCATCAAAGCAGCAGATGCAGAAAGGAAATCAAATGGAAGAACAACAATGCTATTTTCATTCCTCAATCTCAAATCTCAGGACTCAAATAAGAAGAAAGCAACAGAAAATAAAAATAAAACACCTTTATTGCACTGGAAGAAAAGACGAAAAGTTAATGAATTTCAAAATAGAGAATAGATAAAAAAATACAAACGTACTATTCACGAAAAAGGAAGCAAGATTTTCAAAAAGATTTGACATATTTACCTACTTGAAGAAGAAGGAAAAATCAAACATTTGGACTTACAGATTCTTTAGCAGATCATGGCAAGGGGAAATACAAAAAGTAATCACATCATAAAAATAATGAAGCAAATCAGCACCCTAATCTGATATTGCCATCCATTTGAGTGAATTCTTTCTACTGAGTGGCATGAATGAAATTTTGCACCAAATGGGCAAGTGAAAAATTTAGCACACCAGGGGACCTAAATCACATGGAACACTTAGCATTCGAATTCCAGTACCCAGAGACTATTTGCTATTTATGATGCTCTGAAATGTATCTATAACTGACTTGAGTTCAGCTTTTAAACATTTTCAGAGTTACACTTTACTGTACTTGTTCAGTATCAAGAAGATTGTGGATGCCAAACAATGCACAGAAATAAGGAAAATAGATGTAGTACTGAAAACAATACATAATCAAATAAATGTAATGAAAGGGCAGAAAATCCTTCACTTAGCAGAAAATTTTTACTCTAATTTTTATAATCTCCTCCTATTCAGTTCTTGTATTACTTAATGTCACGGAGTTATCTCTGGATCTATCTGGGTCCACAACAGGGGGACAGCAGGCCCACAGGCCCACTGGCCTGGAAAGGAAAGAAAGAAAAGAGAAAAAAAAAAAAAAAAGGTGTCAGTGGTTTACGGGCTGGCCCGGACAAGTCCCATGGCTACTGAGGAAGGGGACCTGCAGACCCACGCCCTGGGAAAAAAAGAAGGGGGAAGGGTAGGGGAATAGTAGACGAGCCTAAACCAAAACAGCAGCAACAATCTGAGGAGGAACATTAATTTACTAAATATATCAGAAATGAGGCCAACAAATCAAACAAAACGAGAGAGAGAGAGAGAGAGAGTGTCCAAAACCGAGGCATTACTCTGTAAACTGCAGGGGAACCGCATGCTTCTCCGCAGTGAACAAAGCGAGAGAGAGACTTGAGGCCTACTGGGCAGCTCCACCTTACCCACTGCTCCGGGCGCAAAGACCCCCGGAGAATGCAGCTCCTCCCCTCCTACTCTGAGAACCAGGCACCCAGAAACAGCAGTACATGGACCAGAACATTAACACTTGAACTACCAGTGCTTTACATGATATTATGATGTGGAATACCGACAACAAAAATCACAAAACCAAGACACATAAATACTGACCAAAGAAAAGAAATACAACAAAAGTTAACATATAGAGACCATGTTATGAAAAAGGATGTAGTGCTTTCTAAATCCAAAAGCTGGCATCATTCTAAGGACAAGTAGGAGAGATCCAGAGACAGGCTATTACCACAAATTAAGGAAAGAGAGCATTGGGTGTTCTAAGTTCACTGGCTAACAGGGACACTGGAAGCAACAACGTGAAAACGAGAGAATCACTGCATTTTAAATGCGTACAGTAAGAAATGCAGTGGACTGCAGGCAGGCAATTGGAATAGTAAGATGGTATGGAATATAGTAAATCGCTTTCTTTAAGGGGGAAGGAAATAATACGTCACCACAGAACCTTTAAAATTAGATTCGGAAATTCTCAATGTGATACAGTGGATAAAACATTGTTCTGCAAAACCATCAAACTAAAATGGATACAGTGATTTACTGTTTACCACATAAGCCACACACACTGTGGCTTCACTGGGGTGTTTTTTTTTAATCTCGTACCCACACTCCAGTTGTGTTCGACACTGTAAGGTCTCTGAAACTTTCTTCCCAAAACACAACAGCGTTAAAAAATCTTCTCATTCGGAAAGACTTAACTTGATATTCACGTACGGTAATTAAGATAGAGGACACGCTTCCTCCAGTTAGAGAATGATGAAGGCAAAATAATTATTTTTACAGATCCAAATGAAGTTTAGTAGAATTCAGAAAAATGCTCCTACATAAGAAATTGTCACAGACATTCCATAAACACGCCTAGGTAAAAATTCACATTCTGTACGGTTTTCACAGCCCTAACTGTATTTGCCAAATGCTAAGTCAGGA
>NC_034411.1:44917434-44974991 GCF_002078875.1 Numida meleagris | reverse complement strand
CGTACTGAACTGGAAGGTATCTATAACTGACTTGAGTTCAGCTTTTAAACATATTCAGAGTTACACTTTACAGTACTTGTTCAGAATTAAGAAGACTGTGGATGCCAAGCAATTCCTTGAAATGGAAGGAGAAGAGGTGTAGTGATGAAAGCAATACGTAATCAAATAAATGTAATGAAAGGGCAGAAAATCCTTCACTTAGCAGAAAATTTTTACCCTAATTTTTTTTACCGACTGTGGTAGCAGCTATCTGGCTACAGAGAGGAACTCAGAAAACTCCCTTCTCCACAGAATGCTGGAAATATTCACATATGCCGTTAGGGCTGTACTGTGGAAAATAAATTGTCATTAAAATCTACTGGCTAGTCCATCAAAAGTTTTACAGGTAAAAAAATGTATTTCAGTTACTTCAAGTATTCACTCACAGTGTCTTTTGTCACCCTTTATGACCAGTATCTAGTATACATCCTAACTCAAGAGTGCTTCAGTCTTCTACTTACCCCAGTGTATGCTTCCATCAGTTTGAGCAATAGGGATTGGAGCAGCCCAGTGGACATGGTGTGTAGGCTTACTTTGTAATTTGGTAACCCGCTAGTCAAACCATGCACAAAAGAATCAGATATTTTCTAGAGCTTTCCCTGATTTTTTTCTGAAGACTTGTTTTTAGCCTTACTATCACATGTGAAAATGGTCCTAGAGTTCATTTCTGGCAGATATCCTGCCTATATAAACAAACCTGCTGGGCAATGCTGGAAAATCTATGGAGCACAACAAGTCTAGCAGTAGAGCCAGATAGCTAAATGAATTTTACTTTGGGGTAGAAGAGGCTGGGAATAGAGGTATAGTTAGGTACCTAATGTTACAAAATTT
This sequence comes from Numida meleagris, assembly GCF_002078875.1. Lineage (NCBI taxonomy): Eukaryota > Metazoa > Chordata > Aves > Galliformes > Numididae > Numida > Numida meleagris. The sequence goes on along the minus strand of NC_034411.1, from coordinate 44,974,121 downwards.
TTATCTTACAGAGTCTTCACAACCCCTTGCTGTAAGAAATAAGCCATATCTGAAAACACTCGTATATAACAAGATGATCCCTCTATCCGGTACCCATGGGCATAGTTTGACAGCTCCTGCTTTCCCATCACATAAGGAATGTCTTACTTTAAGAGAAAAATCTCCAGCTGACTTAAACAACAGGGAACATAGATGAATGCTAAAAAGAGAAAAAGAAATAAAAATTTCAACAAAAATGAGATCTTTTACTTTTAAGTAAGGTTCAGTTTTTCAAAAAATGTCTAGCATAAATGCAAAGTATGAAACGCGTCTGAATATAGACTCATTCTCCTAAATAACCAGTCTGTATATTAAATTTACCACTATAGAAGAGATGTAGGGAATCCTTGTTGAGTCACAGATGAAAGACATTTTTGAACATCAAAACAAGAGAATAATGACCCATGAAAAAGATAAAGGAAACCCGCCTTAAGAGAGTGCTTTTATCCTTACCTTGACAAAATCTTCTATTTCTCCCTGAAGCCACTCAATTTTAAGATAGAAATCTTCAGTGATATAGCATCCACTATCATAGGGAAGTGTCATACCCAGATTATTAAGATAAATAACGGTTCTGAAAATTAAGTTGAAGACATTCCATATCATGGCCATGTCTTCTGTATACATACAGTTTGCAACATATCATATGCTTTTTATAGATATGTCACGAATGAGTTTTAACTCTTACTTCAGACATCTAAAAAACTCAAATATTCAAATCAGATTATTAAAACACATGCAGGAAAAATGGGAAGAATAGAGATAAGAATCATAGAATTATAGAATTATCTGAGTTGGAAGGGACGTTTAAAGGTAATCTAGTCCAACAACCCTGCAATGAACAGGCACATCTACATCTAGATCAGCTTGCTCGGAGCCCTGTCCAGCCTGATGTTAAATGCCTCCAGGGATGGGACAACCACTGCTTCAGTGGAGAAACTTGTGCCATCTGTTCCAGTGCTTCACCCTTATTGTAAAAAAGAAAAATTTCCTTCTTTTAATCTACAGCCCTTTGTTGGGCTCTGGTTTCTTCTCTTCTTAGATCTACTTAGCACTGTAGAGGAGTTCCAGGGCTCTGGTTTTGAATTCTAGCCCTGTACTGCTGGAGAGACAGCACTCAAGAAGTTCACTGAACTTCTAACAAGCTGCATAGGGCATTTGAACATTCTGAAAGAAGCTGAAGTCATCTATGTAGACATTGCTAAAAGATACAAGAGGATCTCGAGGGCTCATGGTACATGCCACCTGAAAAACACCTCAACTACTGTAGGAGCTGACTTCATCTGGCATGCAGTGAAAAACCCAAAGATTTAGACAGCTGGGAGATGATGACAGAGCTTTTAGCATAAGAATCCTTGAGACTGTAATTCATTTATTTCTCAGGCAAGAGAGGTCAAAGCTGTTTCTTCATTAAAGCACAATGCAAATACCAAAGCTTTCATCTATCTTTTAGAACCATGATAAAAGTTCTACTTCATGTGTGCCTTTTAAAACACGAGAAACCTTTTTATTGTTACTATTTCTAGACTTTTACTAGTTGCATTATTTAACCTTGGGCTCATTTGCTGCTATTGAAAACTACAATATGTGTACTACTGGCAGTACTCACATCACTTGCAGGAAGTACAAGGAGCCGGGAGGTCCTGTTGCTTGCAGGGAGATGCTAAATCAGGAAAGTGCCCGCATCTAGGCAGTTATTGTATCCCCCTATCACAACATAAGTACCTCCACTGACAAGGGTTCGACTGCACAGATAAGAATTTAACATTACATTCTGTTTTGAGGTGATTCTGGAGGTTTAAAACCTCAGGTTTTTGCAGAAGTTGACACAAAAGGCAGTGAGAAACATAAGCCTATGATTCTGGTATAATTCTTGAGTTCCTTGATAAGAAACACTGAATTGCTTCTCTGTAAGAATGAGCAGAGTACAGCAAGTACACAGACTCAGACTGCTGTTCTGTGATATAAAGTTTCAGACCAAACCCTTAACTGGTATTTTTGCTGCAATCTTAATACAGAGAACTACATTTAACTGACTTAAGGTAAACCGCAGTCATTCTCAGATTCAAACAGTGGAAATGAAGTTTGAACCATATTAGCAACCTAATGGGAATAAGCATGAAAACCAATTCTTTTGATGTTAAGAAACATAAAGGCCTTTGCTATCGTGTGTTGACAATGAACAAAACCCAATGTTCAGTTCTAGAGACAAAATAAGGTAGTTTACTATAGAAATGGAATAACTTCTTTTGCTACAGTTTTCTTTACTATAAAACAACAAATTGATTTTGAAAGTTTAAAACAGAGAACCCATCATTATGATTCCCCTTAATTCTGGAAGAAAGAACCTCTGCAATAACAGGTTATGACTGCAATTAGTGGAGATGCCAAAGCTCCAGCAGTTGATCACTCGTCCACAGTACTTTGAAGTGCACCCACGGATACACCACATACAATATCTGTCGTGCAAATCCAGACTCACTGCCCCTCTTTTCTGAGTGCTCCTCAATCGTCACTAGCAAACCTGAATTATTCTGGGGCGAGGAAGCCACCAGACAAGTCCTTTGTCACCATAGTAGATGCACTTTCACTTGCTTGACTTGCCAACAAGCCACACACCTTGAGCACAAGTGCGCACCTAATCACAAGACAGCAAGCCTGCCAGCACATGCTTCCCTCCACACTAAATTATGCACCCCGTTGAGAGCTGGGACCTCTCTGCCACAAATTATCATGGAGAGTTAAGCTGACGAGTGCCAGTTTGCAAAGATGAGCAAGGGACGTGAACACAACCTAATTGTCATTGTGACCTTGGAAATTCAATGTCTGTGATTGTCTGAGCATACATGTAATACCTTTACGTTAATACCACGCTCTGTAAAAATTACTGCAAAATTATGACAACTTATGTAGCAAATTCTAGGTATTAATTAGGTGCAACCATATACATTGTACACGACTTTCTTTTCTTTATTAATTAGTAATTGTTTATGTTCCTGCTAGGACTTTCCTCAATACAAAACTGTTGTTATTGTTCATATTTAAGGATACAGCCAGAGGGCACTTATAAAAATTTCACAATTTTGCTCCATAAATCTTTGTGTCTGAAAAATTTGCCATAAATCCTGAAAGATCATACAAATTCCATCACTGGACATCATTGTTATTAAAGATGAGACTATTACACTTGTAAAACTCCGCTGTAATTTTCTGTAGGCAATGACCAGTGACAATTCCTCCACTGTAACTGAGAAAAAAAAACAAACCACAAACAGGAAATGGTAAGAAAAGTAAAGAATAAATGGACAAAGGTGTATTTTCCAAATTATGTTCTAAATCCTTAAAGACATTGCTATTCAATGTTTGTATTAGTCTTAATCTACCAACACTTCAAGAGCTGTGGCACAACAGAGACACACTGGGATTAGGAATCCTCTCCTACCAAGGATATAAGCAGAACTAAAATACATATCAAACAAACGCCAGACGCAGCTTAGCTTGGCTCAGTACAAACACTGATGCACCAGCTATACAAAGAGTGTTGCTTTACTCATAAAGACAAAGGGACATCATTCAATACTAAAAACTGACTCATCACAATAAAAAAAAAAAAAAGCTAATTTCAATCTGTGCTCTACAAGTTGCACAAATCCATGAGTGATAGAGATGAAAACAGTTACACATATTTAAGTCACACTAGAAGGTTTCTCTAAATGAACACATGCAAATGATGGAAGCCCAGGGGCAGTTCTTTCTTGAACTCAGGACATTTACATAGCTTTCCATCCTAATATTTAATCTAGTATTCAGTAAAACATTGTTAATTACTTTCATGGATGCCTAACATCCTGCAAGATGTCTTTTTCCTCACGGCTGCAAAACAGAATCTTCCAACACCTTTCCCATCAAATGAGCTGCAACAATTTTCACAATACAGTGCTTTTAACTACAAGAAAAGGTTTTACTTTTCATCTTACTGCTAAATGCAGTTTTTGTAATTTAAAAAAAAAGACTGAAATATTATACTTCAGCAGGAATAATTTTGGAACAGCAAGAAATAGGAGCATTATGCTGCAAAGATCAAAAAAAGCACTGGTGCGTTCTGCAATAGTAACTTGATGAGGAGAGGTACTGCCACCATGGATCACCCATGAGGGTTTATCTAGCTCACTGTCAAAGATTTCAAGGGAAAATTATAAGAAACTCTGCTGACTGCAGTTACAGCAAAATTTGGCCACTGAAGACATTTTTTTACCTAACTCCTGTAGTATTAATGCATGGATCTTTCTTTATCTACTCTTTCCAAGATATTTTCACTCTTAGACAGATACATACTTTTATAACACGAATGGAAGCTTCTAGGAATCCTACTGCCCTGGGCCTGTTGGTACGGTAGCTGTAGCAATGTTTGTCTTCAAACCACAACAGTCACGCTATGAAGTCCCACTATATCATCCCACAGAACAGCTGAATGAAAATTTATCTATATTTACTTCACAGCTGTTCTTCTACATATATTTATCATGTCCCTTCCCTGATGTTCTCTCTCACATAAACAGTTCAAACTTCTTACAGAAGTTTTCTCTGGTATCAATGATCCTATATGGCTGCCAATTCCGACTACAGACAGTATTCTGATCTGACCTCAAACACTTCATTATTGTAATAGCCCTCCAATGTATCAGGAAAAGTCAAAAAAGCAGCAAAATGTGGCAGCATATACAATGTGGTGTAACAATAATGGACACAACCCTGCTTCATGGAATCCTCTTCTTCCCCTACCCTTGCATTTTGTCTTTACTTTCCCATTTGTTTGAATTAGACACATAATAAAATCCCACGACACAAGAATTCTACAAAAATATTGCAGAAACACCTACATAAGTAATTTCTTTTATTGATTTGAACCTTTAGGGTCTATTTCATGGATTAAAATAACACTTAAATAGGGCAGACTGCCCCGGCACCAATCAATGTAATTTAACACAAATCCATAGAAGAGGATTGATCTTACTGAGCTTATCTCTAATGTGGTTTACAAATACTGACTCCTTGTGTCTTAACTTAGGCCCTCTTAGCTCTAAAAGCTGTTCTTTTGCCTACTGTCATACCAGATGGGAACCCAAGTATTGTATAAGAAATGACAGAAAAATTACATTATATAAAGTTTGAGAGAGGCAGACTAATATCAAAACAGAAAGAGGACAGAGGAATTTGCCTGAACCAATCTCATATTTCATGACCTCATCATGCAGAAGCTGTCTATCAATTTTGCAACAAGTAATAAATATTAATGATTTTTTCGCACATCTTATCAAAATCTTTCAATATCAATTGTTTTCACAAATGTTTTCTCATGTAAGCAGTGAATGCCTCTTCATCAATCTTTTATCAAAAGTAATCTTGTTCTGATTTCAACCTTACCAGAGAAGCTTCCCTCTATCCTTCGTTGTTCTTTTTTTTTTTTTTTTTCCTTTCTTGACGGAAGGTACATGAATATTATTTTATACTTGAATGTGGCTGCATCTCCATCAGTTGGGAAATAAGTAAATCTGAAGGATGTATTGTGACCCTGCAGAGCTCCAAATAACAGGCACATATGTAATGAATCCTCTGTACATTATAGTGACAAAGGAGGAAAGCATGTGAGCATGTTCACATGAATGTATTAAAATCTCTTTTTCCAAGGAATATTTCCAGTGCCAAATATTTATTAGAAGAGAAAAATGAAGATATAACAAGGGATTTACTTCTCCATAGCTTTCTGACATGTCCATTAGCCTCGAAAGACAATGCACATTATCAAAACACCAACAGAACACACAGCTTGGGCTTTCAGCCTCTCTTTTGTGAGGCATGTCTGGCAGAGTTTCTGCAGTGGAGCCCATGGTGAGGAACCATACCAAGAAGCAGCCACAAGCTCTCCTGTGTCAGTCACAGCTGGACCCAGCCAGCCCTGGATCAGATGACAGAAGCATATGGCATGTCAGAACTGCAGCCAGACAAAACTGGCTGCATTGCCCCAGAGCAAATACAGCTCCAACATATTTACCAAGGAAGATGCTCCTGGGGAGAAATGGCTCGAAGCACGTGACTGAGGAGATAGCTGGAGTTGTGCTGCTAAAGGTGCTCTGGAGGAAACATGTCCAAAGGCACTGTTCAGTGTAAAATCACCATGCCAAGGGAGACTATTCATAGCATGAGGGACTATGGCCCACTGTGAGCCATGCCAGGGTGGGAGACTCCTGAGGGACTGCAGCCCAGAGCCACCTCGTGCCAGGGCAATGACATCTCTGAGGGACTGCCATCCATAGGTAACCCTTGCCAGAGCAAGGACACCAAGAGTGATTGAGAGGCAAAGGAAAAGCAGCAAGCATTTTCAAACAAGAATCATTATATACATGACCAATAAATTAACCAATAAACTGAATTTGGTAAAATTTCCCTGAAACTTGACTTCTTTTGGGAAATGGGTTGATCGCTACTCTGTCTGAAAGCTCATTTCATACTTCATCTAGGACTGTAAGGAAAAAAAATGCTTTGTGCAAACACCATATGTTTTCTCATGATAAACCTCGACAGCAACCAGCATTTTAACATTTCTGGACAAGATCCTTAATTTGTACAAATAAATGCCATTCTAAGATATGGAATATTTACTGGAGGTTACTTATTGAAATATCCACCTCCTGAGAGAAGGTAAAACTCCAAGGTGGAATACAGTGGATGATCTATTCCAGTTCCTTAAGCAATGTGACCTGTGACCTTAGCTGTAGCAAAAACCCGGGGAGCCTGGTATGCTGACTCTAACAAGAAAAACAACACAGACTGTGGAGCAGAGTGGAGGTCCTGTGGCTAAACCCTATGGTCATCCTCCAGGGAGGGAGACTTGGTGATACTATTGGAATTGATAAATTAACTTGTTTCTCTGAGCCAGCAGTTCTTTACCTTTCTGTCAAAAACATGTCTTTGCAAGACAAAGGTATGTTTAACTAGAGTCACTCAAGCTCCATCTGAAAGTAAGAAAATGGTATAAATATGGCTTAAGAGAGAAGTAATTTTGAGGTGGAAGGATACCATCACAGAAAAGCCGAGATTAGTCAATAAACTGAGCCTCTCTCCCCCCTGTAGGGACACCTACTGGATAAGATTCACACAGTCAGATATACTGAATGCTTCCCTGAGAAATGTTGAAATCTCTATAAAGTTACTCCATAATTTAATGTGTCTATCATTGGCCATATTTTTCATATTCTTAGTTAACCTCACATGTTTTACAGACAATGCAGTTAGCAGCAGCAATCCAAAAGAATCTTTAATTTGTTGCTCTAATAAACTGCACAATTCACTAGTCTAGCCATGAGAGTTCTCATTGGGCATGGCCAAATTTGTTAAGAGTGGTCATGAGAGATGAACTGGGCAGAGCACTATTTGTGAATCCATAATCATGATATTCATATATTGAATGCAGCCAGACTTCTACTGCTGAATTGCACATCATTCAGCTACTCCCAACCCTTCTGATATCTGAGGACAAGTTGGAATGCAAAAGGGGTTTATTTCCTGCCAAAGTTTTCTGCCCTTTTCACGCAACACAAAATTCACAGTACACTGAGGACAACACACAGCAATGGAGCTCCTAAAAAGCAAGCTGGTATATGGACATGTGCCCTCTCCAGGGTAGAGAGAAAGCTGCAAAACTCCCTATTTCTGACTACTGAAGAATGTTTTGATTTGTCCCTACTGAGCACAAAAGCAGCAGACTTGTGCTTGCCAGGAGAATAATGGAGAAAGGATAATGGTTTCTTGGGGTTGGTTCTGGAGCAAAGAATTACAGGAAGAGAGAGATACACAGTAATTAAGGGCACACAGAAGGTGATGAAGAAGCGAGTATTCGCTGTTAGAAGAAAAAGCAAGTACATGCCAGGCATATAAGATGATAACAGGCTGTAAATTTTTCATATGAAATTTTGTATTTCATGTTTTTTTAGCTGCTTTGCACAAGGTGTATGTAGGTTAAAGTAGGGGTAGGGGAGGTTAGAGGGTCACAAGCAGACAGGGAAGTAGAACAGTTCTTTCTCAAAACCAGCCCCATCTGACCACTCTTTCCTATTATGCTATCTATATTTATCCCTCATGTTTTTTAAAACACTATTCATACATATCTGACAGGATGTCTACAGGATAGTTCAGCAAATTTGGTAAAGACTTTTTCTTAGGTGAGGTGAAAGTAATATATAGGAAGAAAATTATCATTTTTCTTTGTAGAAAAGGCTTCACTATGTCAAATTCAATCATTTAAGCTATACATGTTCCATTCAACCCTGATGAAAACAGGAAAAATTTTCTAACTGGAGGTTGGAGACCAACGACATATGAAGCTTTCTCATGTATGAGTTAGAAGCGTAGCTATTAGGTTTGAACTCCCTAACTGCTCATAACAGAAAAGCAAATGAATGCTGCCTTAAAAAGATATGTGCTCTGCTAAGCTGGTTACTTAATTTTTAGAGGTGTTCCTTAACTGGATATTCCAAATTTTCTGTATGTTTACCTTGAGACTTAAATACTGTGAAATAAACAAGTCCTGGAAAAAAAACTATTGAGTAGCAAGTTGAAAAAATAGACTGAAAAGCTTACCATAAACATCTCCCACCTCCACACCCTCTGCTGCCACCCCCACCACTGGTCTGCAGAAAACAGTAGTCCGGCTGTGTCATTAAAGGCTATATCATAAATCATGTGGGCCATCTATAATAAGTTCTAAAAACAATTTTTAACTCATCCTTTCCAGGTTATAGCACATTCTTCTGTTCCTACTTTACTTCAAGACAAATGCAACTTGACAGAAATTTTGCTTTTTCCTTCTGTAGTACTTGTCTGTCCCTTACTGAGAACACGCAGGCTGGAGTGTTTTTAATTCTTCTGTGAAGGAGAACAGAAAATAGGTTATTCAGGGGAAGCACTCTGATAGAGAGTTTCCTGTTTGTGTTTGAAACTGATGGAAACAGCAGTAATTGCAAGTGTATCTGTTTTACTCAGGATATAGAAGAGAGTCGAGGAAATAAAAAAAAAATAATTCAAAAAACTTGATCAGATGTAAGAAAAAGCTGTTTGCCTTTTGCTGCTCACATGTAAATTGAATAGGACGTAGATCACATTTATTAGCAGCAAAGAGGGTCACATCCCATATATCCAGAGTAAATATGAGACAACACGCAGTGGGCTAAACACAATCTATTACGTGAACCTTTATTAATTTAGAAGAATAGAATATGATTGTGAACTATATTTTAAACACTTCACACATCAATTATTATTTTGGAGTCTGAAATCTTTTTAAGAGCTTTAGTTATGAAGGAACTGCTGAACCTTTTCTTCCCTTTCCAATACACCAAATACAACAAAGAAATCATGGAGAGAAGAATGAACCAAGGCTGATTTCCTACAGATTTTGGTTTCACAACCCACTGATCCTACCTTTATGACTACAGTTTCCCTGTGCATTCCTCTGATGGCTTTCTCCACCCATCTGCAACACTGTCAGGACACCATTTTGTCCAAAGATCTTACTCCATTTCTCAGAGCGCCTATGCATCCCCTGACCCCACCATTTGGCAGAATGCACAGTGGCTGCACAGATGGGTGGTTCAACAGGCAGTGTGCATACAAAAAAATAGTGCAATAACAATAAGCTTCATCTCTTTAGAAAGCAAGCCTAAAAATTATAGTCTTGTGACAGCAAAGTCATAATACACCTTCAACAGTAGCTAGACAGAAAACAGGAGGGTCTGCTACTTTTTTCTAGGAATATCAGTCACTGATTGCACTTTGTGTTCTAACAGCTGGATGTCTTAATTTGTTATGTCAAGTGTTTTTTAGTTCTTTAATTTTGTCACCATGCTCCACAGTGTGATGCTTTTATATATTTGTTATGTCATACAGTATATAACCGCATTTTTCTATGCTCCCTGTGACTTTCCCCACAACTGATATGACATCTTATGGGATGATCCATGATCAGTTAACAAATAGTAAATAAATAAAACAGACTTAGAAGATTAAAGCACGCTAAGCTTCCCAATTTTAAAAAGTAACAATCTAGTCCTTGTTCTTCTGCATAATATATGCAGTTCAGAAAATACAGAACCAAATCTGGTAAACCCTTCAGCTACTATACACTGGTTTATGCTTAAAGGGATTTGTGCAAACACCATGTGCAACGGAGAAGGGAACTGTAAGAAGGAGGATTATAGAGGAGAGCATGGCAGAAACTCACAGTATTCTGTATGGGAACGTCAGCTTTAATTCTCCTGCCCATGGAAGCTGTAAGAGACTGCTCTGAATGCCATACCTGGGCACAAGTCCTTCTTTTAGCCCAAACATGATCATGCCCACAGTATGCATTCTTATGTTGAGGACACAGCTTTAGCCCAGGGGTAAGCTGATGTGTTCTGTACACCTGTCTGTATACACATCCTATGGCAACCTAAGGGCAATAGGAGTCACTGCACAGATGCACAGCACCATAAATTACACTTGTTTTTATGGTAACATCGGCTGACTTTGTTGTTCTTTCTTACACACATACATCTCCTGAGTCTCAGGTAGTCTCAGAACAAAATCCAAATATTTCCTAGGGCTAAACATGATGTGTCCTGTACCTAAGCCATACAGGAAAGTGAATCAAGGCAAAGCAGCAGATCAGATTTAGCCAGCATATGCACACTATCCATACACAGATATTGTTCTTCTGATCATCTTCTTGGTATCACGATCCAATCCGTGGACAGAAATGCTAGGTCCGCTACACTCACGTCTGCGAGCATTATTTCCTCCTGTTCCAGTCCTCTCGTACACAAGCTTTTTTTTCTATTACTTGTCCAATGCTGGAATTATTTAAAACAGGAATCAAGGCACTTCAATATAAAAGAACTTATCTGATTTTTCCATATCTTGGTTTATACTCTTGCAGTTAGTAATATTTATTTCTTCTCTTTTCTATTTGACAAGAGCTATTGTCTCCTATTTCAGGGAGAAAGTCAGTAAAATTGTATTATTTTTTATATTTAAAAATGTAATATTGCATTATTACCTCAAGATGTGGCTATTTCTTTCAGTAAAAGAAAGAAGTCTTCATCAGTCCAAATATTGCATTAGCAGCTTTCAGAAATAACAAAATAATTCATGGCTGATTTGATATACAAGAGGAGGAAGAAAGAGGGACAAAGCCAGAGTAATATCCAAGAAAAGGCTTTTCAGGATCCACAGTCCAAGTGGGAAAAAGAGTAGATGAGGCAGAAAGAGACAACTAAATGTAAATCTAGAAAGTCTGTAGGCATCGTGTTATAATATCACTACTTTAGAAGGTCATAGCAACCTCCTATCTATCAAATGTCACTGCAGCTTTGACAATGTAAGTTAGTAGGGTTAATAGATGAAATATTTATCTTTTTCATATAATCGTATGTAGAGGTATAGGATATACTCCAGACCTACAGAGGTATACCTATAGAGGTATACTCTATGACCTTTTCAAATGTTCAGTGTAGATCAGAGACCAAATGTTCAACTGACTGCTGAAGAAACACCAAGTAAATTTATAACAGTAACTGAGAAATTTTCAATTCCTGGTCTAATTAACAGGTCTATCTCAGCTGTATATGGGACAACATGAGTAACATATAGTATTTTGAATTTTAATATATTATTTATTTCATTTACAATCAGATTAGATGTAACTGAATATAACATGAAGAAACTAGATCAAATGTACTTTCCTTTATTAAATTCTTATTAAAAGCTGGATTGGCAAATATGTCAGGAAGAGAATTTAAATCTTCCTCTCTACTCTGAAACAGAGTGTTTGAAATGATTGGCCAAAGTAGCACGCTTCTCATTTGAATCTCTCCGAGACTGATGTAATCAAAAAGAGGATGGAAGAAATGAGGAAATTATTTCTATTCACATGGGTGTTCTAGCCCATAATAAAACAAGTCATGGAACTTGATGGAATAATTCATGCACATGATACAAAATATATAAAAATGAAATCTATTTCATAGGTAGGGCTTTTACAAGTATTTTGTAACACAAAATAGATTCAATAAGTGGCATAAGCTCACATAGAGAGTCAGACAAAAAAAATCTTAATGCAAAAAATGAACTTTTTTTTCCTCTGTTTGGAAAGGAGAAGAATGAAGAAGTTACTATATCATATAAGGACGTGGAAGCAATTTGCATCTTATTAACATCTGAGGATGTCGAAACATCTGTAACAGTTTAAAATATCAAAAGACTTGGACAGTCTATTTTCTAGGATTCTAATGAAGCTGACAGTAAAGATCTCTGACTTCCTTATGCTAATTTGTGCAGAACCACAAGAAAAAAAAGCATTCTATTCTGTAATGCTGAAAATGAGTTAGCAAGATAATCTGCTTACTCCACTACTAGACAAGTCACTGGCTATCAATCCGGAGAAAAAGAAGTTCAAACAACTACAAAGGATGTAGTTTAATTTAAACCCTTAAAAATAGACATACCATTCATGTGGGTCAACAAGACTTTATGGAGAAGTAGTTTTTTTTCTAAACAAAGCATTTCTTTTTTTAGCATGGAATGAACAGTTTGGCTGAGAAAGTGACACCTTTGCCAACAATGCCAACTTAATGAGCTGCCCCTCCTCCCACATGCTCTGCGTGTTTCAGTGCATCAGCTGCCCTCTGATCACGAGAGATCTAATCAGAAATAACACCCTTCTCTCATTTTTAAAGCCTTGCACAGTTCCTTCACTGATTCAATGACAGTTAAGATAAACCTTAGTGAAAGGCATGCAGCTGCAGGACAAAGCTGGGAATGAGAGACAGAAGGTAAAAGGCACCTTCCTATTCCTATATGAACCTAAAATTGCCACCAAAGCCTCCATTTCAGGGAACTCTCACCTAACTCACAGCATCAAAACAACATAGGAATCTTTCCAAAGTCACTAGTACAAGGACTGATGCCTTGCTACTTGTAATCAACAGTATTTTAACAAATATACACTCTTGTCAGATGACATTTCTGTGTGACATAAAGGTGGAAAGAATGGTAAACTATATGAGTCAAGGTACCTAAATAGAACAAGCAAAACTGCATGGCAATCAAGGCTCACAGATTAAATGCGCTTCAGTTCAACCCAATCCAACAACGGCTCTGGAGAGAATTTGAAGGTCTCAGTGAACAACAGCAGTCCTAATGCAAAGCTATGAGGCAAGGCTAAACTGATCCACGAAGGAGGTACAATAAATAGATGATAAAATATGATTAGGAATAGAATCTTTCCCTCTGTGTACAGTACACGTGTAGATTAGAATGGGTACAATGTTAATCTCTATTTTTGTATGAAAATATTGGAAGAATGTAGGGGTGAAGTATATAAGTAATCCAACCAGTGGGAAAAACAATGTACAAATTAAAAAGAGAACTCAATCTGTTCAACTCTTCAAAATAAAACTGATATATTACTTAATTCCATAAAGTAGAAATGTCAAGTCAAGAATATTTTGAGAAGCCAAAGTATGGAGCTTAAGAAGAGAAAGACAAAGAAATCAAATGGTTCTTACATTAATTGGTTCCACATCTTAAGAATCACTCTGTTAAGAAGTTTTAATCTTACTTACATTAAATTTATGCTAGTATTTCCTTCAGTTGTTTCTTCAGAATTGTCAGCATGGCTAAAGACATGAAAAACCAAACCTTCGAAACAGGTCTATAGAAATTCCTGCTAAGCTGGTGAAGAGGAAAGGTACAAATGTGATCATAATTTGATGAATTGGTTTTCATTTAAAAGAAAGATTGCTTCTAAATATGTAATAAATGCACCTGTTATACATACATGAGCAACAAAAGCATCTGTAACTTCTTTCAATACTACATCTCCCTCTTAACAAAGCCAGAAGCATTCTAATGTTTCATAATTCCCCATAATGCTGGTAATTACTACAGAAAAAAATTAAATAGATGCATACCTCAATAAAAGTGTTAGTTTTAAGTTTTCTTGAGTCAGTGCTGCACAGCTGCGCTTTTCTAACTTCCTGACTGACAGCAATTACCATTCTCGTGATTTCTCAATATGACCAAACCGTTGCAATTCAGTTTGGTAACACTAACAAACAAAATCTCATGAGACATAGTCCTATTCTTGTGAACGGTCAGCCCAATCTCATTGCAGGAGAAACACTTACCAACAAACGTCCCTGTGGACCCTCTAAGCTCCCCAAAAACCTCCTTCACACTGTTACAGTCCTCTCTGGACACATAATGAAGGAATCAGGCAAAAACAAACCTGACACAAACTGAGCCAGTTTTGCTGGATTAGTGTGTTGCACCAGATCACAGAAGAGTTCCACCTGCTCAAGAGGTGAGCGCTTCGAGCACATGGTAGGGAAGGCAGCAGGGAAATAGCGTGAAGAGTATTGGCTAGCTCAGAGTTGGACAAAATGAGCTACTACAGTACAAGTAGCTCCTACAAGTAGCTCAGCCAGGTCACTTAACTGCAGTTTCTTATCCATATGATATCCAGCTTCCTCTTTGCTTTCATTTACTCATGTAATCTGCCAAGAAACCTCTCAAGTTTGTAAACAGACAACTTTTTGATTGCTGGAAAGTGTCCTCCCCTGCCTCCTCCATAGCTGGGCTCCCCAGGGAGACAAAGCAAAGGGTGTAATTACTAATACTCTCAACAGTATGGTTTCCATAGCCCAAAGATGACTGTAATGCTGAATACACACCAAACAACAGTTTCTCCGCTGCCAATTTTATCACACCGCTTAGCAAAATAAAAACGTTAATCCAACCCACAGAGATAACAAACAACATAGAAGGGAAAATAAACAGCAAGCAAAGTGCTATATTATATAGTTTCATGAGAAAAATCTCAAAGAGCTCCATATATTAGCAAAAAATTAACACTGCGACCAGCAATTACTAAGCTACATATTAATATTTTTGCTACTATCAAAAGTGAACTGATTATATGAACCCATATCCTTATTCTCTACTTCCTGAATCATTTAGAATCACCTATCTTTCTGCCCTAATGCTTTTAACTACTTTCTTGGTATTAACTTGGTTGTATATTTTGTGCAAGAGCAACATATAAATAGATCTTTGTACATGAAAAAAATTCCACATTCCTGGCATAATCCCTTGGCATTTGCACTCAGTGTGATTCAGCAGCATGAGACAACATCTACCCTCAATTTGCTTCCCACGTACATAATTATATTAACACACAGCAATTTAACACTGTAAGAGAAAATGATTTCAAGGGCTTTCTACAGCTAGAGCTCTCCTTGTTCCTATAAAAGAGTAGAAGTTTCTGACAGTATATCATGATTTTATTTACAGTGCAAGTTCTTACTGATGGACCTGAAAGTAAAATAAATTAGTCCCCATACTGAGCTCCATGCTGCCACAAACATAGTAGTAGTCGCACCTGAAACCATCTGAACCTAGTTGAGGTACCTTCTGGCAAAACTGCCCCAACTTCCCATACTTGTGGACAGAATTTAATTAGGAATCCACACTCTTTTTCACTCATTCTCTAGCATGGCAAGATCCTCTTGTTTGTGAGCTTCAAGTTGCAAGGAGATACAACCTGGCCAATACAGTTCCTCACAAGTTACGCAGGGTTGAAGATAACTGAGATAGTAACATTTAAAAGAATATTAGCGGCATTTGAAAGAGGTCACCTCCAGGTATTAAATCTCCATTCAACCCTTTATTCTTCCTTTCAAAAACGTTGTGTTGGAAAATGTCTTAAATATGTTTTTCTAGGCTGCTGTGTGCTTATCACCACAGGATCCTTAACAGCACCTATTAGTAACACACATACATACATAAATAGGCAGATCACTACTGACATACTGTAAACACTGTAGAACTGCTCATCTCCATGAATTCAGGACAGATCTGACAGAGGAGAAAGGCCCAACAGCAGTCTGAGAAGAACTCCTCAGTCTGTCCTATCCTTTAGACTCAAAGACCACAATTCTGGGACACCCACTAATAAGAAACATCCATACATGTCTGTATATTCTCACACAGAGATCTGCCTAGATAGCTAATGATGGAAAACACATACTGTGCATATACAATGCACTTCTTTATAACATCAAAAACTAACACCTAGGCGGCAGTCTGGTAAGTGTTATAAGAGACTTTGTAGTTCGGGACAAAAAGGATAAAAACTAATCCAGCTAGAATCACAGAAAACTTAAGAATACTTGTGACATAACAAAGCAGGATAAATGCAACAGATTCTAAAAGATAACATAAAAAAAATCATAACTTTCAGGTCACCCTTTTTATGTCCGCTCTAAAGATTAGTGACAACAGTTTTAATCAAAAGATGAGGTTGATTGAACAGAACTATATAAATAAGAACACAGCTAGATAAATAAAAACAATAATATATGTACATTACTGTTAAGTAAATCCCTCCCTCTCTCCAGTGAGCCAGAATTTCAGTCCAATCTTTGCTCAAGACCTAAAGTAGCAATGAAGATGTTTAACTTCTCATTTCTATGATATATGGAAGCATACCTTAAATTACTGGGTTTGGTTTCCCTAATAGTGTATTTCCTTGACATCAGCATGAAACATTATGACTTTAATATGTCATATTTCACACACATTAGATTATTTCACACCACATCTACGCGGCACAGGAATGCTTCAGAAATCTAAGTGTTTACTTTGACAATGATAATGCTTTATGATTTCAATCATGCTGCTGAGAAAGACTCCAGTTTATGCATAAAACTGACTCATCAAACCATGAGACTTATAGTAACTGATGTAGATGAAATAGTATTTCACTAACCCCTCAGTTCCATCTTTGTCATCCCACTTTACTCTTACCTCCCCTAAAAAAAAAAAAAAATTAATGTGGGCAGACTTACAAGTCTTCTGTGATGTTATAGCCATTGACCCATTATTTACATAAAGAATCTTGAGGTTTCTTTACGTTTAAAACAGCACTGAGTACAAGTTGGTGATTGTGGTCTGCAAGACATAAGGCAATCACCATCTGGAGCTCCCTGAGATGTAAAAAGATGTGAGAATCCTATCACCAAGGGTCACACTAAAAGTCACACTGAGTGTCACAGCCAAGTGCTAAAAATAATCTGTTCCTTCAGAGGCTGCCCCAAAATATGATATACTTCACGAGAGAAAAATAAAGATCTATAGTATTATGTGCCTGGTGATCTTGAAGATTAAAAGTATTAGGACTGTAATAAGTCCTTTATGGAAGCATCAGCCTTGCCACTAAAATCTATTTAGATGGTAAGATAATTCCATTCAAGAAACAAAAAAACCTAATGCAATTAGGGAATATAAGCCAAATATAATTAAGCAAATAATATTTTGATATATTGCTACGTTAAAAATATTACCCAAAGGATAAATGTAAAGTTGTCCTTTTATTAATTGCCTAAGGACTCAGAAATATTAATGATACTTACAAAGGTGTACACTTTCACATTATGCAAATCTTAGACCTCAGCTCTAATCTCCTACTTAACCAGTGAGAATTGTTCTTGCCTGAGGTCCCTAATACTCAGACTTCGAGAGATTTGAAATAGCTCTCCAAACTATAAAACTTCATTGATATAAAACCTCCTCAGCCACTATTTGAAGGAAAAGTGCCAATAATGAACTTAAAAAATAATGATGTTCCTCTGTTTAAAAAAATGCCCCAATTTTAGACATCAGTCACAATATGACACTAGATTTAGAAACTGTGGCAGTAGAGCTCTGCTAAAGCACAAGTGTTAGTCAGGTGAGGACAGATTTGTGCAAACACAAGCACGTTTGTACAGATAGAAAAATAAGTACCCTAATTCACAAAAAAAATTGAGCAGGGCACATGATTTTAAGCAGCTATTTCTGATTGGTCTATGAGCCTTACTATACCAATGGTGTCCAGGATAACAGAGCATATCACTACATCCTTCACACTTTGACAGTCCGTCATTAAAAAGGAAGATGTTTACTTCAGCTACTACAGAGACTACGTCTAAGAAAAGGTGGTTGAGAGGTTGAGCAAAGTTAGTTTTCAAGACATGTTATTTCCTCCAAAGATGCAGCAAATAAAACCATAGAATGTAACAGAATATCCTGAGTTGGAAGGGACCCATAAGGACCACTGAGTCCAACTCCTGGCTCCACCCAGGACCACCCAAAAATCAAACCATAAAATGAAAGACATTCCATAAATGCAATCTTGAGAAAACAGTATGATTCTTGCAGTATCTTTCCCCAAAAGAACACTCTGTTTACCATAAATTCTGTTTTACAGCATATGCAGATCAGCACAGCGTGAACTGAAAAATAAATGCATGTCTGTCATAACTAGTTTGAAACTGGATTAAAAATGCTAAAGATCTGATTAAAAATAGCCAGGAATAATTCACATGTTTTACTGGAATGTGCCTGTATGCTAATTTTTTTTTGCAGCCTGCATGTGTGTGGTGGAGTCAGAAGACACAAGCAGTCATCGTGTTATAGGAGAGTTAGGTAGTACAGGAGAAGTAGTTCTGGAAATTGTGACCTCATGTGGGATTTCACACTACAGAAATAACATCTTCAGAAGTTAAACAACTCAATAAAGAAATGATTCTGAACTCACTGAGGAAGAAAGCAATATCAGCAGACAGAGATATTCATTGAATCAGGCAAGGCAGTGGGAGCAAAGTAGCATGAATTTCTTTACACGTACAACCTGTGAAGCAGCACATGGTGCTGATGGGAGATGTTCCTGCTTAAATCTGTTTAAGCTAATCTGCAGACAGGAAAAAACAGTCAGCTCTTATCGCTCTGCCTAGCAGTTGGCTGTGCTGAAAGTCTTGGCTAATAGGTACTTCTCTGTTCTGGCTCTTCTTGTAAATTTAACTGTTCAGGGTCTAAACCTTTTCTAGTCAGCTAAGTGTCTTCCAAACCTACTCTTCTAAATAGACCTCATGCTTTGGGTATACTACCATTTTTAGCAGACATCCTGTCACTCATGCAAATAGCCACTCATTCCTGTGCTAGCTGGGCAGTTTGTTCAGCACTTCCACTGTGACAGAATTACCAAGATGGTCTAGATTAAAACATGCATTGTGGCAAACTTTAATCATACTGCCAATACTATTCACAAAATAGCTTCAGAAGCAAATGCACAACTACAGCTTCCAAACAGAATTCCCAAACTCATCTTACAGAAACTACGTGTGCTACAGCTCAAGATGACAGACACTAATCCATTCAAGTCTCTGCTTAGTTTAGCTCAGGATGGTCAGCCCCATCAAACACATAGGAAGAGCAATCCTGTGTGGACAGGAACTATGTATATGCTCTACAAGGAAAAGTTTGAAGAGAGCGCAATCTAAGATGTGTCAGGGACAAGAAAAATCAGGAGAAAAACAAGAAGGATCAAGTAAAGGAAAGAGACTGCTAAAAGGAGAAGGGATTCACCAAGCGTTAGAGGTTGTGGAGTAAAACTCTGTTGTCACTTAAGAAACAACTAAGTTGGCTGACAGCTAACAGGAACAAGAACCCATCCACAAGGATACAGTGTGAAAAGTGCAGAGATGTTTATAAACTGCTTTTATTTCCATTCCTTTTTTCCCCTGAACATCTTGAATTTTTTTTAACATAAAATATTAATCTGAATTATAAGCAAATATAAACCTGGAGTGTTGAGTAAGTGGTGAATGGGTGAGGGTTACTGGGTTTGAAAAGTTTTCTTCTTCAGACACTCTGCCGCAGAAAGAGATGAAGGTAAATCCACTTCAATCATCTTCTAGTCAGCCTGGGGCATCATCACATATTTCAGAAATAAACACAGTAATATTTGCAAAGCAATACATACAAAGTCTTTGTGGTATCAGAATATTAGGAACAACTCCTACTCTTAAAGATTGCAGCATGATCAGTAGGTTTACATCTTCAGTACAGTATCTTCAAGACACCCGAGAGGACATTTACAGTGATTCAGTGAAGTAAATATAATTAAAACTAAACTAACTTGTCAAAATGACGACCAAAGAATATTTTACAGTATCTTTAACTTCATTAATATGAAAAACTGCATTCCCCATAGTGGGTTTCCATTTTATAATAAATTAATAATTTCCACTGAATTTACTCTCACATATACCTTGTTTTGAACAAAACCCAAGAGCTCTACAACTATGATTTGCATTTTACCCATATTCTTTCAACTGCCATAAAAAGTCACACCCTACTTATTTCTGCTAATTGTTCAAAGAATATCTTAGAATGTATGAGTTACACTTGTAGCCTATTTATGATAATTGGACATTCATTTAGTCTTACTTTTCATCAGTCATCTTTTCAACAGCACCAAACCATAACAAAGTAATGCATGTGGTAGAAATACTGTCCCTGGATGACTATATGTTTAACCAAGAAGAAAGTAAATGAAATGAATGGCATTACCAACATGAGTAAATTCAAACAGCTGCACAAACAATGAAATGATTGCTCGAATCAGTGAAGGTACTCTTTAATGAACGGGAAAGGAAGTGAAAGCACATGGGGAGGTCCAGACAAGATGAGGAAAAATTTACTGTGAGAGTGGTGAAACACTGGAACTTCCTAGCTTCCTAGTGAGGTGGTTGATGCTCCAAGGCTGTCAGTGTTCAACAGTCATTTGGACAACGCCCTCACTAATATGCTTTAACTTATGGTTAGCCCTGAAACGGTCAGGCAGTTGGACTAGGTGACCTTTGAAGATCTATTCCAACTGAACTATTGTACTGTATTGCATTCTATTCTATTTTCTATTTAGAAGTCAACATGACACAAATTACATACAAGAAAGTAGGCTTCTCTGAGGAACGAACAAAATATTTCTTGAAATTACTTATATATCCTGTCTATGCTGCAAAAAAAAAGGTCTTTTAAGTAAATATTACAATGGATGGCATATTCTTCAAGATTTCCTTCGTATATGTAGACTCATTTATGATTTAATTTTGACATATTTAATAGTTTTTCCTATAAGCTATAGTATTTTTAGACAAGAAAATGTTGAAAATAATACAAATAATTTTATCTATTATACAAATACATGTTATATCAATTTCTTGATTTTTGATTACTTGACTTTCATTTGGGGCCTGTGCGGGGTAAGAGGGGAGAAGGGAAGTTATCTAGCTCTTGCTTGTGTTAGCGAGCTTCTCTATTGCTCGTTTATTTTCACTTATCCTCCTACATGAGGTAACTATTTTAGGATACTTTAGCACAGGTCACTGAGTATTTGAAGGAGAAGTATTTGTTTCATTTGAAAAACTCAGCATCTAAAATTCTCCTCTTTAAGACACTTGCATATCTTATAATAATGGATCATATAATCAATATATGGGTCATATACTTCAGATGTAAACAGTATACTGGATGCAATAAATACAAGAAACATCTTAAATATAGATTCAGTTTACTAATAATTTTGATAATGTCGAAATAAAAAATACATTCCAGAAATACATTAATTCCTTCTTGTATTCCTGCCATGTTCAGAATTCCATTAAAAGCTAGTATACATGCTCTTTACAAGAAAAGAGAAGAATTAGTTGGACCACAATAAAAACCCTATTGTTTGATTTTCAAGTAACATTTATACTGCCACAGGTTATCCTGTTACAGTTTCTGAGAGGAGACAATTGTTCACATTACTAAAACAAATTTACATACAATTTTGCTGAAAAAAAATTAAGTTGATGGATGGAAAGACTAGACATGACAAAAGATAACCACAAGAGTTTCCCCAAGAGATGTACACTTACGATTCTCATCATCTCAAGGGAATTTAAACTACAGACTCTTATGTGACCAGTGGACAGAAAAAGATGGTGAGAATATTTTCAGTGGAGAACCAACACATTTCATGAGAATCAAATATGACAAGCTCACAAGTTGCAAAGAAGCATAACTCATACTGTGAATGTTATTCATCAGGTTGAAGCCTTTTTCAAAATATGCCAGGGGATAGCAAAAGGCTGACAACTGCTCTCTGGAAAGTTTTATATTGTCAAGAATTTCACAGATGTGATTATACTGTGTAATTTCAATATATTTTACCAGACTCCTTCAGGCATGGTTAACACTCTACTGAAAAATATATCAACAAAATTGGTGAAGTACTTCAATATATTCAGTGTCACTTAATTAGATTAGGCTGACTAAATTGTTTCAAGAGATTTAAAACTTCCTACTGAGTTCAGTTTTGCTATTTGGCACTACCTGATTGTTAAATGCAATCCCTCACTATAACAGAACACCATTTAATATTTATTTATCCAGAAGAATATACAAGGAAAAGCATCCTTTGCCCTTCACACTCCTCAAGCAAGAACTCTTCCTCACTGCTTATTCCACAAACAAACTTGAAATCAGAAGTCATGTATGTACCAAAAGTCACACTTAACAAAAAGTGCCAATAAATAATGGAAAATATATATATGTTCTATATGTGCATTGGAAGAGAATTTATTAGGCAGAGAAATACGAGTAATTCAATGAGAAGTAGTAAACTATGAAACAAACGAAGAGCAGAAAATCTCTTCAGTCTAATCTAATGTAATATGGATGAAAATTCCTTCTTCATCTTAGTCATGTCACTAAGTGCCTAAGCAAGACACACTAAACAAATTCTTCCTTGAGAAGTTTCAGAGAACCACTATGGCTCCCCTGACCAGTATGCCATCTCTATCTGTGGATATCCTCCAATGCCTTAAAAGAAAGTGCAAAACTCCCAATAGCTGCATCACATAAAAATGATTTTTTTTTCCAACTCTCTGCAGTAAACCAGCAAAAAGTTTGAACCATGAGATTACTTAAATACAATTAAAGTAATATACCACAATTAACACTGATTCGTATTTTCTCTAGTTATCTCAAAGGAATATAATAAATTCACCAGCTGCACATCTAATGATTCAGTCTTTCATCTTAGGACTGCACCTATCCTATCACACAAACTTTTCAATTTGTTCTTCAGGTTTCAGCATGAAACAATTTCTCTTCTTTGCCTACACAATTCTGCAAAAACGCTTCCCACAAACCACTCTGTTTTTAGAAATCCTCTCTATAATTATTTGTGAGATAGTATGAGGGCTGCTCTGAAAGCAACGCCTCCTATTTTATTAAGTTGACGCATGACATAAGAGGCAGATGGTGGTGGTACGGTAGTACAGGATGAACCTTCCCACCAATATTCCATTACATGCTGTTGCTGTGTGGCAGATGACAGCAGAGGGGCAGTCTGACAAAATGGTGTCTTATATGGAAGTGCATATGAAGCAAAGGTGTGTCACTGAATTCCTCCATGTGGAAAAAACGGCACCGACATTCACTGATGCTTGCTGAATTTTATGAAGACTAAATAGCAGACGTTAGCACAGTGAGGCAGTGCAGATTTTTACGTGCATGTCATGCAGGCTCTTGTTCATCACTGGCAACAACGCATAGTTAATATTGGTGACTGTTGAAAAATAGTTTTGTAGTCAAGAATTTGCTCTATAAAATACTGTTACTGTGCTCTTTGTATCTGTTGCAGTTTCTGTGGAAATAAACAGGAGGCATTACTTTCAGAGCAGCCTTCATATTCTGTGTCTCCTTCGTGGATTTTCACTATTTGAGCAATTGCACAAAAAAAATCTCTTCCGGTTGAATGGAATGAAGAGTTTATAATTATAATTTTATTTGCTTTTATGTTAACAACAAATACATCTATATAATAAAATGATAAAATCAAAATAAAGCAACCTGTATTTCATGCAATAATAGATAAAATTAAGGTGGCTATAGATAAATTTTTCCAAGATAAATAGCTGTGCCCTGAGATCAAGGCTTTACAGTACTTCATTCTAGACTCCACATGTATTCATTATGTTCTAAAAGCTCTGTGTAGGTGAAACCACTGTTTTACTAAACTCAGAAGGTGTTTTTCCATTTGTTTCAACATGGCTTAGACATCTCTAAGATCAGAAGATACAAATGTGAAGTGGAGAAAGAAAGGAAAAAACCCACATAAAAAGATTGGTCATCCTGAATTTCCATTTGAGAGAAATTTATGATCTCTCGTTTTATAAACAGCTTCAGGATTAGAAGAATCTATTATTGCTGTAGGGATGGTCTTAACATGTCAAAAAATCTCAAGCATTCAGCTAAGGTTTTGGTGGTATGAATTTTTCAGCTTATTATTTTCCTGTCCTATTTCAACCCTTGTACAGAACAGGTCCTTTGATGTCTCAGTGGTACGTTTATGAAACACAGGGCAGTTTACCCAAATAGCCATTCCTTTGCTAAAAGTTAAAACCATCCATCTGGCACATAACTCAACGCCAACTGTTAAGCACTGAACTGGTAGAGGCTCATGACCAAATGCTAATTTTATGTTTTGCATGAGAACAGTAGTATGAATATGGAGTCTATTAAAATGTGAAAATGATTGATGTGTGCCTACTAAATACCTTCTCCTACTCTTAACTCCCATTATTCAAATAATGCCAAGCCAACATTTTCTGAAAATGAGTGAGGAATTTGGCAGCTACAACAGCTTTTCTGCTCATTTTAAGAGCAGTCCCACAAAAACAAAAAAAGTCAAATCAGGCACTCCTTCAAAGACTGTTCTCTGAAATAACATCTGGATGGCATTAAAAAGAATGTGCTCCTGCATTACTAGTGGCAAGTCCAACCAAGTGCAAAGGGAAAAATAATACTTATTTGAATCTCCAGAAGAGCATCTTTTGATATTAATTAAGAGACAGTTTAGAAGCCTTTGTGTTTTAAATTCATTAATTAAATCTCTAAATACGCCTCTTGGTTCCAGAGCCCCGGGGGCACCGCTAGCTCTGCCTATCACTGCCCACTCCTGGGCTCCCCCAGGCTCAGGTCCCTCATATCAGCTGGGCATCCAGCCCCAGCCCCAATGAGGCAATAGCAGGGCTAGGCTCCACCTCCTCACAGCCCTGCCCCCCCACAGGCCCACCTCTCCGCCCAGCCTCAGCCCATTGCCACTCACAGGGAGATGTCCAGTGCCAGGGCTGGGCCTGTTCTGGTGCTCCCAGAGGGCGGTGGGGGGGAGGGGCGGTGTGAGGATGGGGAAGCATTCAAGGCCAGGTTGGATGGGGTCCTGGGCAGCTTGTTCTGGTGAATGGTAGCCCTGCCATTCTGTGACTCACTTACTCTTATTGTCCAATTGTTGTCGTTTTTTTTGTTTTGTTTTGTTTTTTTGTTTGTTTGTTTGTTTGTTTTTAAAAACGAGTACTCTGTTTGGTCAATCCAACACAACACTGTATGAATTAATGTAACAGTAATCTAACAATGACTCTAGAAAGCTACGTTTTCAATTGCCACAGTTCTCATGCAATGGAGAAACAACGTTTTCCCCACTTGGTAACGTGCTTTGAGATTGTCAGTTTTCAACAGCTCTTCACAAGTGTAAGGTATTATTAAGCGTTTAGTGACCTGTAATATTACAGTTCATCCTGTAGGCACACAGGGAGTCTTTGACCACAACAGAATAGAGGTCTATGTTCAGAAGACATTAAACATCCTGGAAAGACCTGAGAAGGTAGATTTGTTGCTGTTCTTGTTCCCTGCTCTTGTCCATTTAAAAATATATATATTTATCATTTGGTACAAGTTATGGTACAATACTTTTTTTTTTTAAGAAAATGTGTCAGAAACCATTGGGACATGATTTTCAGAATGCAGCCAGTGATTTAAGTCAAAAACATTAGAATTTTCCAGCTGAGACTGAGATTCTGAACAGTAAGCAGTCTGTGTATTTTAGTTTTGTCTTACAAATAGGCTGAGCTACATCCTTAAAGCAAACAAAGAGCTAGCCTCAAAATCTCATATTCTGGTATACGCTGTCCTAGTTTTCCTTCAAATAAAAACATAAAATCAACCAGCCAAAATGTCACCTAGCCTAGCAATCTTATTTTCAATAGTGCCTGTAGACAGAAAATAGTAGTCATGTAAGAATAGGGCAAACATTTATGATACTTCCTCTCCACTCTCCAAATCCCCAAATACTCAGCCTGGATCACAACACTACAGTCTATCTTCTGTGCTGTAAAAGACTATCCTTACAACCAATACTGTACTAACTCAATGGAAACTGCTGTTTTTTTTGTTTGCTTGTTTTGTTTTGGTTTTTTTTTATGCTCCTGTTCATGCATTTCATTGGTAAAGTTTTCAGTGCATAATCAAAATTGAACTCAGAATAGAAACTAAGTTGAATGTGTAGTGCAGAAGAGGGGAGAAAAAAGTCCACACCCCAAACATCAAGGATTAGTAGCTGGTTAGATATACCAGTTTTTGTATAAAACCCAGACAAAATTTTGGAACTACCAAAGCCATTGCCTAACTAGTCAAGCAGTCAAAGTTCAGTTCTGCAGAGATGTATTCACATGTGTATTTTTTATATATTATTTCACATCTCTTTGTAATGCTGCAACTTTTGCTTCTGTTTAAGTAAATTGGTGGTTCTGCTATCGTGCAGCTATAGATGAGAAAACAGTCGATTTTCAAAATAACAGCTTATTTCGAGATCAAAATTTGTTTCTATCTCTATTCAATTTTAGAGTGACACAAGCTCAATATTCCAAAACAGAAGGTTTCATTAAGTTTCAGTACTATTTCTTAATGTAATTCAAGAGATGACGTATTACTAAATACATACTTCCAAAATCCTCAAGTGAAGACTAAAAATATTACTAAAACTCTCCCAAGCAAGGATCTGCAGCTCTGTTCATAAAAACTCCAATTTCTACTCTCAGTTTACAAGTCCCTGAAATTCTACAATGGCATTGAATCCCGCTGGCATTAATTGAGTTGCAGCATTAAATTTCATAATTTACTTGACTAAATAAGAGCCTTATTTTTCTTAAATAAATACAACAGCAAATAAAAAGGGGGCTTAAGTTGTCAAATATAAACTGAGTAAACTAAAGATAGAAAAATCACAAAACATTACAGTACAATTTTCTAAACATTTTTTGATTTTACAGTATGTGAACACTTCTCAAGGTAACAGAGTTTCTAGTTAAACAACTTTCATAATGTATATTTAAAGTGTGGATTTGGGGTACCTAAATTAAATTCAGATAAGACTACTTTTATTATTATTCATACTGAAAGCTGAAGAAAACTATTATGATAATATTCATAGTCCAATGCACTCCTAAACAAAGAAATTGCTACTCTGCCTCCATAATCTCTCTCATCCTCACTGGCAGCTGGAAGATCAGCAGGTTTTCATCTATTATCATTAGTTACTGGGCTTGATGATGATTACTGTGCCACTTGAGTCTGAGACCACATAATTAGTGCTTGCAATTGAGAATGTGAGTCTTATCACAGCTTCTGACACTCTCGCAGTAATTGCAATGTAAAGATAAAAATGTATGACTGAAGTTTGTTCTGAAAGTCCTGATGGAAGACCAAGCCAAGATCCCTGAAACATTAGCAAGGCAGTCTCAGTTGTACATTATTAAAAAAGATCTTTTTAAAAAGTTTTAATGACACATAAATATTCATAACAAGTGAACAAACACCCTGTGCAGAGTTCTCCAAACCTGCCTAGTGGCCAAGTTTGTCTGGGATTGTTTTTTCTGTAACAGATTTTAAAATGCTAGTTCAGTATAACGTGAACAATGATCTACAAAACATCTGCAGTGCCATCACCTTACAGTCACATGCAGAACACACAGAACATTTGCCAGGATACCACCAGCACTGCTTTGGTACCACTGCATTGAGTGCGTATCCTGAGTGACTACCATGGCAATGCTCAGAAACGAGAAGATCTAGAAGGGCGAACTACACTAAATGTCTCATGGAATGTTTTTTGCCAGCTGATCATGCTCCATTATGTTGCCACTCATATGGTTTCTAAGAATGTTTCTGTGGCAAAAACTGACTGCACATGAGCATGTTTGTGTATGCTTTCATACTCTCACACCATAAACTCATCTAATACCAGTAACTAGACGCCAGAAGGAGCCTTAAGTTTCAGCTGCTCCCCTCTGATATTCTTCTAATACAATCACATTATTCACCTGTTAAGACCATAGTGCTGTAAAAATCAGACAAAAAATACCATAAATAGCTTTAAAATAAATTCAAGGTATAGATGAAAAAAGCTGGAGGTGATGCATTCTGATGACAGTTACTCAAAGACCTCCGAGTATCATCTGACAAAGGAGGAAACATTTCTTAGCAAAACATGCCAAGAAGAAATACAGCAACAAACATGGATAGTATGAGCACTTTAGAAGAAATGGTGCCAAACAGATTTCCTATAACCATTCCTTAGAATAACAAAGTGCTTATTTGAAACTCTTTGAAGAAAAAAAACATTTCTGTGGCACTTAATATGAACAAACTTTTCAGGATACCTATGCTTTCAGAAAAGTATCCCACATTATTAACATTAAAATAAGTTCATATTATCATATCTTATTTTTAGAGTATTTATCAAAAAAGAAAAAAAGATGATTTCTGTTTAAATTAAGAATGGCCAGTTTCAGTATTAATCACTTTAACTTTTATTCTAGGGACAAGCTTAAAGAACATTTTAGTAACTACCAAGAAACAATCATTGTTTGGTTTATACAATATTATCCATTATTCAGCAACATTTATCACATCTACATCTAACAATTTCATTTTCTATATAGAAAAATTAGTTAACTGAGCCCATTTCAATTTTATAAATTGGAACAGAGCCAGAGCACAGCAGTTCTCATAGTCACAGCACAGACAGCAATAATTACTGAATCATAAGGTTTCTCGTAAGAAAACTTATTAATAATACATAGAAGCAGGAAGTTTTCAGAAAAGTTACCAGATTTATGTGATGAGATTTTAAGGAAGAAGAATGGAAAGAATATAAAAACAATGCTTTTACTTGGAAATCCTTCCTTGGGTCACTTATGAGTAAACATTTTTTCTTATGACAGAGTAGCGCTATTAAAGTAGGCACACATCAAAAGTAAATTTTTGCCTCAGTTAAGGAAAGTGTAAGACAAAACTTCATTTTTTAATCAATTCAGAAAAAAAAAATTAAGAACTAGGTCAGGATATCAAGCTAGAGACTGAAATTTAAGTGCATTCCTGCAGCCCATTATAGAGAAGAGAAAGAACGTTGAATATTGGCATAGGCGATGGCAAGACCAAAAAGCAACGCATCAGGGAAATGAGCACGATCATTTCGATAATCATTATAACATGACAGTCAACCTACATGTTTGGTTTTTTTAATCAACATGGATGTTGAGTTTAAACATTATTAGAGGGCAAAAGTATATATTTTTACAGTTGGGTTAAAAAAGTTTAATCCTCCAAAACCTCAGAAAAAGATGGAAGAGGACACTAAGCCCAACTTCCTTCAACTGAGCCAAAAGCCATTATCTAAACACAAATTAAGAATGTCAGACTGTTTCTGGCCCCACATCAAGTCTTACAAAGATGTAAATCTGTCTCTCAAATAGTGTGCTGTTTATTCATTAAGATACATGAATATTATCAGTACATCTTAATGTGGAATGCAATTAGACATCCAGATATCCATATTTTTTGCAAAATTTAATTTCTGCTTTCCAGTTATTACTATTGACTACATGATTTCCATTGACAATTTTGACAGAACTGAAACAGACCTAAGAAACATTTCTATTTTATAAAATTGGCATTTTACAAGGAAAAATTACTCACCAAACATGATTAATTTGCTTTAGCATTATTCTCCTACTCCGTACTTTGTTTTTAACAAGAAAGCATGACATACCTTATTTTGTTGTTACCAGCAGCAGTAATTTCATTTCAAAATAAAGATTGATGTATTTAAATTTCTGCACAATTCATTCTAAAACTGACAGTATTTATCTTGGTAAAACTGTCTCATAAAGAAAAGCATGTTGTAATTTAACTGCCTGAGATCAAATGAAGCTAGTGACACCATTCTCATTATAGTCTGTTCCCATTTTATCTTAATCTGTTTCACAATAGTGACAAATTTATTAATCTCATCCAAATATTTCTCACTTCCACAATGTGACACCTCTTAGTGTCAAAATAAGAATGAAGCCAAATTTCTGTACTTAAACCAATACCAGTAAAGTACCATACAATAGGATACACACAGGTGCAGATTTGATAGAGTATTCCATTTACATACTTTTCTTAAACATAATCCTTGGCATTAAGGAGTTGCAAAAGTGGGAACATTCTATAGTAGATTCTTTTTAATCACTTAGCACTGCAGTAAACATTAAAAAATACTCCACATTTAGTATATTTTTTATAGTGAGATTTAGGTCATGTCAGTTTTAAGTACCACAGTTATAAGTTATTATTAAAATTTCTATTATATCTGTGTTTTAGTTATTATTGGTAGTTCAAGGTAGAAGTAATTATCCATTGATTATTCTTACACCCCTCAGGGCATACTTGAAAAATGTGGAGTTCCACATAGACGTTTTATCTGCACCATATTCATACTGAATTTCACATCAAGTCATCCAACAGTTCTGGATGTTCTCTGGCAACATTATCTTTATTTCCAGGTTATGAGTTCAAATTCAAGGTAGGGCAGAAGCAGTAAAGATATCAGCAGGCGTTAAACTGTTTATGACTTGTACTGAACCTACAAACTTGTGTGAGGTAAAGAATTTATTTTGAAAAGACACTTGTCTTGGTTTACACTTCATCACGCAAAGAAATGCTCCCTTCAGTATTAAGACGTGGTATTGCCCACTTCGGTAACAAAATATTACAAAATGCATTTAAAAAGTGATCAGTTTTTCAGTGGACATGGCAGCGTAAAGTAGTGTACTTGCCCTACACAGAGTAATGACAACATGTTGGGGGGAAAAAAAAAAAGTACTATTTGTGAATAAAAAATAAAAAAAGTTTATAAAGAAAGGAGACTGAAACAAAGTCAGTTGCACAGAACCAGTGTCCTTAGCTGTATACTCTTGTGTTAGACCTACCCTTCCCCTCAGATCTCGTTAAAGAGAAAATATTTATTTTGCCATTTTTTTTTTGTTTTGTTACATTTTCTGTTTGTTGCTGGTTTTCTTTTTAGAAAAATAAACATTGGATTTCTTCTTTTATGGAATATATTTGGAGTTGCAAAACTGAATCCCAAACAATTAATCAACAGTGTAGAATGCTAGATTTTGACTGAGAAACAGAGCACAAAGAAATGTTTTATTTTAGTGTTCTGTAAATTGTGATTAAAGCTTCAGCTATATAAAATGAGTTATTGATATTTCAGTGCATTCCTATTTGGAGTGCAGAAAATTTAATTTTTTTTCAAGGCTATGTAATTAGGCTGTATATTTTAATTATTTGCTACAAATAGAAGGTAGCAAGTAGAGATACAAACAAACTTTCTCCTATATCCTTGTCACTTAATTACCATCACTTTAAAGACAAAAATGCAATATGAATCCTCCCTTGATGACAAAAAATAAATATTTGAGGGATTATAATCAAATTAACATTGTTTCTACTGTTCCCAAGATCTTTATTAAGAAAGAAAAGAGCAAGAAGTCCATAGGAAAAAAAAGTAGTTATATAAGAAAATTATGCCAATTAGAGCAGAAGAAAAAAAACACTAGTGCATGCTGGTAAATTTTAGTTCCCCAAAAGGTATCATCTGGCCTCAAAATTTATCAAACTGTGTATCAAATAAATCCAGGTTGGTTATAAACTTCAGCAGTTCCCTCGCCTGTAGATCTGCCAACATTTACATTCTTCATTCCTCCAGGACCATAAGGAACAAAAGTATCGGCGTACTAAAACATTAGTAATCACCTACACTAGGAAGAAGTTATAAGGAGAGCGCTACCTGAAATTGTGCATGCAAGAATAAAGATGTAATAAATCTTAGTAAAGAAACAGTGTAAATTTTGCAATGAAGTATGTATTATTTGGTAGATGGGAATTTCTATTAACAAGCATTATCAATGCACTTAGTGAAGGAGTGTGATGGACACAGGAATATGCTTCAACGGCAGTAGGTTGTGCAGCATTTTAAAATATTAGCAGAAAAGAAAGTATGCGAGCTTAACAAAACAGGCAGCACTGAGCAGTATGCCTAGAATATCTTTCTGGGGAAAAAGAAAAAAGGATAAAAAGTTTACTGACTAGATTTGATGCAAGTCTACATTTATAAGTTCTGCTCGATCATCTTACTGAATAAAGTTGGAAGAGTACTTTTAGAGGTTTTCAATTTTTCTTAGCTGCTTACTTCCAGAACAGGTAGGAGAAAGTAAACAAGATTTCAGCATTCTGATTTTGACTGATTAGTTGCCAGTAAAATAATGACATACAAACCAGTGGATAGCAAAGGAATTGCATGTATGTCACTGAATGTACACCCTGAAGTTGGCAATATTTTTCTCCCCAACGTTCTGAATGTTAACGTATAGAAAGCAATATCTTTGCTGAAAAGTTCCAGCCTCAAGCTGTCTCCAGAGGTGATAACTACAACGTCCCTGCGTAAACTGAAACATTTCAAATAGAAACTTGAAAGAGAAGAGAAAGAAAACAGAAGCACATTAAGGCTTCTAAGAATTTCTTGTACAGTCAATGTACTTTTAACATAATTTTAAAATAAGGGTGGAATTCATCTTTCCGATTTTAAATTCCCAAGTATGTATCCTAACTTTCCTGCTTTTCTACATGATTTCCATTTTCTTCTCTCATGCTAGTGGTTTAAAATAAATGATTGTACGGTTGTTTTATTCCCCAATCAATTTTAGACCTAGTTTCACTGCAAACAAATGTTACTAATTATCCTATCTATACAGCACTAACTCTATATTCTGCATTTGCATTCCAGTGAAAATTTATATTTAATTTTATTAAATTACTTAATAATATGCATGTAGCAAGTGGAAAGATCAATACGATGGAAAAGGTGTTACAAAAGAGGTGGAAGGACCAGCACAATAGAAAGGTACTACAAAGGAAGGGAAGCAGATCGTTCACCCGTATCAGAAGATTCTGGGTTCACAGGAAAAGGTTCCCAGCAAGCAGGGATCTCCAGACAGAAAGAGATCCTTCCTCAGTGGCAGTCAGCCCTTAAATGAGGCCTAAGAGCCTGGCTCCACCTCTCCTGGTCGCACAGTGAATTGCCTTCACCTGTGCTCCCAGGGCTGACTGGGTCTTTCCTTCAGGTGCTCAATCAGTGGTTCAGGCCATGACTCAGCAGTTCCCACACAATGAAATATATATCTTTGATATGCAAGAATGGTCATTTGTCACGCACTTTGGATTTAAAGAAATGAAAATCGTCTCATCAGACGAAGTATCCTTTTTAAGTTCACAACTCACAAGTATTAAATCACAGCTTTTATAAACTTGAAAAAAATCACCTTTTTGCTGAAAATAAATGTGAGATTTCAGCTGAGAGGTGCTTATACCAATAACACCTCTCAACCACAGTGGCACAGATATAACACTTTATTTCCTTCTGTGATATCCTTCATATCCTTGATATGAAACCAATAGTGCTTTTACTTTTCTCTTCTGCAGAACTGTTGCTTGTTTTGATCACCGTAAGTAGTAGGGTACATGACTAGGCTGATAAGGAATCCAAATTTATGCCAGTCTGAGTCTACATCCTGTTTACATAACCACCTATTAACTTCTATGGAAGCTGACACAGCTGCAAGATAGATAATACGCTGTTCACTATGTATTAAAAGAGCTTGTCTTGCTGGATCAGTTCCTCTTGGCAGTGTTTCTGAGAAACAGCTTTAAGGATAATGACTTCAAAGTCAAGTTCTCATGAACGTTTTCATTTCAGGAACCTTAATGATGCATCACGGGTACAGCAGTTTGCATGTTTCTGTTCTGTCATTTCATTTTCCTGTACCTGATGACAAACCATCTGAACAACCATGGTGCATTTAGAATTCATAAATCTATGTTAACATAATACTAGAGATGAAATTCTTCTGTAGGACATTGCAGGCAAAAGACAGGAGCTGAAAAAGGCGTATGCAGTTACTTCAGGGACAAGATTTTGATTAGAAGCAACCAAAAAGCAAGGTATTTGTTAACTACTGAAGCATCTTTATGGGGGAATTTCCCTTGCCAGTTCAGAAGCATTTTCTAAATTATGAGTACATGCATGTTTTTGCATTCCCCTCTACCATTACCAATTGTTCTCACAAGATGAACAAGTCTGATAGTGTAATGCTAATGAGATTATTTTATTCCATCTTTGTCTACTCTTCATTTTCTTCTACTTAACTTCATAGTTGCTTCATTTTGTTTTCATATTACTGTTTCTGCTTCTCTTTGTTGTGTTTATCACCTTTCTTAACTTCGAATTTCCCCAAGGAGTTGATAAGTAATGTGCAACTTCATGGGGAAAAATGACTAAACTTTCCTGCCTTGCAAGACTTAAAAATGGCTGTTTAACAAAAAGTTCTAATTCCAGCTTTTGTCTGAAGCCAAGTCTTTGAAACAAAAAAGTCACATTACCTGTCTTCAGCAGTATTATTTTTTGAGCTCTCCAGAAATATATATATATACTTTTTTTTTGGCTACTTTGGGTCCAGACAGGCAGTTCCTTTTGCTCTTAATCTGTCAAAAATTCTGTCTTTTCAGATTTTAGAGCAGCTTTTATAGGTTGCTTAACTGCCCCAGTTTGTGTCCTGCCTGATCTGTTACATTTGCTGCCAAATCCACTGTTAAGCTGAAGGCATACTCCTCAGTGATGTTGTTCATTAAGAAACATTGCAGAGGATGAAAAACTTTATTATTTGCATTATCACAATTACATATATGCATCCTTAGGTTCTTTACAACCATGTAACATTTGCAGATATGCTGATGATTGTCATACTGGTGTATGTGCTATACGTTGTTTCTTTTTATAGCATTAATAAGATTTAGCTTATCAGAGCATGTTTTCCTAGAAAGATAACATGATTAGCACCTTTTAATATGTGTATATAGCTCTCCTCTCTCTTTTAAACATCATTATTTGACTTTCCTGATATTTTTCACATCTCCCTGAGCTTGTTTTCAGTCAAGGTTTGAGAGTCAAAGTTTTCTAAATCATCAGAACTTGTAATGCTTCAGCTTCTTGAACAGGAGCTGAATCTGAGGGAGTACGAATGAATGCGCTCACCATGGAGATGTTGAAGATGCAACACGTTGGGAGCTCCAATGGGATCAAAAGGGATATTTTAAGTATACGGATTCTAAGGTTTGATGTTTGCTCAAGACCTAAATGGATCTAAATTACAAGACAACTTCTACTATATGCAAAAGTTAACATGAGAGTGCTCTCAGTAAGGGACCTCTGGCCAACGAATGTACTGCTGGATTAAAGAACACAGTTTGGCCTAAAGAGTGACTTGTGAAGCACACCAGAGAGCTAGATAGTCTCTTAAGACTAGAACAGATAAGCAAGGGAATACTGTCTTGTACATATCACAGAGCTACCAGACTAGAAAAAATAAACCCACCGATAGATCATAGTGTTTTCATATAAATGCATTACACTTTTAAGATTAGCACTGGTGTACAGAGTGAAAAGAGAAAATAAAATGGGCTAGGTACTAATCTCCAGTGCTGAGGATGGCAGCACAGCAAAATTTTTCTTCACATTCCAGAATTATTTTCTTCCTCAGAGTAGCCCAGTGAGCCTGTTGGGAACAGATCCTAGCACATGCTTTTGACTTAAGTCATTTCTGAGAACTGCCTGAGAGTTTGCTAGGTTTGAGCAGACCAAATCTATGCCAGAGAGCATGCTAGTAATAAAAATGCTTGGATGACTGCTCAGTAGTGGTTGAGCCCTTGCCATGGTCCTGGTTCATTTACTTGTAAATGAATGCAAGCTAGGTTACCAATTCTGATGCACTAAAACTGCATTACTGAAAATAGCAGTATCACAAGTGTCAGGGCTTCTCTAAGACATAACATGATCTTCTTGTGCCTGCTATAGAGCACGTGCCTATACAAGCCTTAGCAGAAATCAGTTCAGTATCAAAATCAGACTTAGGAGCATTTTGAGAAGTATTTCTTGGCATGAATTTGACCTCTTTTTATAGAAGCACTAGCTGGGGTCTCTGCTTTCACATGTCAAGAGAAGTGTTATACTCAAATGAGGATTTAAGTTGTACAGCCTTATGCAGCTATGGCAGAGAAACCATAAATGTTAACACTCCGGAACTGAGTTGAGGTTGACAGGGATATCCCGGCTAGAACATTAAACAGGGAATTGGTTAAACTCCATCTGAACCTGATCTTGATATATAATCTCATAAAAGAAAGCAGACTAACAAACAAAAATCCACTCAAGGAAACAAACTGGAAATAAGCTTTGCCATTCTGATTTCTCTTAGAAAGCTTTACTTTTAAAGCATTAACTAAGGATGTGGAATCTCCTCAGATTTAAAAAACAAAAAACAAGAAACAAACAACAACAAAAAAAACACATTTAGCTGCTATTCAACTCATCTAATTCCACGTCAAACATCTAATTTCATTTCACTTAGGAGTAGAGTTGAAACAAATTTTCTCTGTAGCAGAAGCCTCCAAGGATACATGCATAGGATCACTGCACACTGAAAGTGCAAGCATGAGATATTATCAGAGACCTGAAAGATTGAAGTACAAATTGCAAATGGCAAATTTAAGTCCCTGGGATTTAATGCCTAGGAAAGAGACCAAAAGAGCATATAATCAAACATGAACTACACTAAGCATTTTGAGAACACAAAGGACATAACAGGAGGTATAAGACAGTCACAACCCCAACAAAAAACAAGAAGAAAGAAAGTACTGAAAGAGAAGAATTGCTACATCATTGTCTCTTTGATTACGGATGCTGCAATTTAAATGGACGTAAGGTATATTCCTTCTCTCCACCTTTAATAGAGAAAGTTCATTGCTTTTTCATTTGTTCATCACCAAACTTTGTTATTGTAGATTATTGCGGAATAGATAACTGGTTACATAAAATTGTAAAAAGCTGTTCTTGTGTGTGTGCGCATGTGTGCATTTTCTGTTCCATCCTTCACACACTGTGAAGAGATTGACTTTGCAGCTCTGAGTCAGTGTAAACTCCTATGTTACACCCAGATCCTGCTGTAGTAAAGAGCAAGGAAAACTACCAAGACAACCTTCTAAGATTGGCAATTTAAATTTTGTTTTAGAGGTATCTAGCACTCTCTGTTGATTAGAAAGAGAACTTAAACAATTAGCTCGGGTTAGATATTTGAGATGGGTACCATTTTTAAATGGGTACAATTTGAAAAAAATGCATCATACTCCTTATACTGCCTTAATTTACTGATACACCAGCTTCCTAATATAGAAACCACTTTCACCCAACAGCTTCAGAGCTAAGCATGTAAAGTTCCAAGGAGAGCAAACTCTATAAAGGAATGCAAACTTTGAGAAACATTCCTTACTAAATGCATTAATAATATAACATTATAAAATATTATTATTTTTATAGTGTCTTTTACTATATTTCTATACCTTTTTTCCAGGCTTCAAAAAAAAAAAAAGAGACTTTCTTCTTTTTAGTCCTTTATGCTTTCAGGAAGGATGGATAAGGACACTCAGGAAGACTGTGAAGACTCAGTAGATATTAGGTCACAGAGAGAGACTGATAAAATATCTTACTTTAAGATGTGCACCTGAGCTTGCCATCAATCCACATGATTCAAGGAGCTGGCAAAAAAAAAAAATAAGGTACACTATCCAGTTTCTTTTCCAAATGCTGGGTAAAGTAGTTTGGCTTGGGTTTCTCTTTCGTCACATTTGTGATATTCAATGCCTTTAGAACTCACCTAAAATAGTGATGTAAGATCAAAGTTGACAAGAGTACTCAGGCAAGCAGGAATTACTTCAGACTCTAAAAAAAAAAAAATAGTGGAAGCACAGGCCACAGAAGAATCCAGGATTTCATAGAGGATCCAGGATTTCACTACAGATAGTTGAGACTTCTGTTCTAAATGTTTCCTAGGCTTCATAATTCCTACTGTACATGCTGTTAGCACAGGTGACTGCTTTGTAGTGACGAAGCTTTCCTTTTTCAAACAATTACACAGGTGCATAAAGATATTTCTACCCTGCTCACCTCAATTGCATCACTTACGTAACCAGAGCTGTTACAATTTATGATCCTTCTATTCACTAAACAGTGGAGATTGTTTGAAATAATTTCATTTGGAAAGGATATTCAACACTGAACTTATTCAACCGAAATCCCAAGTTTCAAATCACATTGTAGAATGTGTTACATTGAGATTTGAATCATTTCTTCTATTTATTTTTATCACTTCTATGCAAGTATCCT
This sequence comes from Numida meleagris, assembly GCF_002078875.1. NCBI lineage: Eukaryota > Metazoa > Chordata > Aves > Galliformes > Numididae > Numida > Numida meleagris. The sequence continues at coordinate 44,935,681 of NC_034411.1, read as the reverse complement.
CTTCAATCAGTGCAACAGTTGGACTTCAGCCTGTTTCAGTAATAAAATGCTTTTACTCTCAGGAAAACTTCTTGCCATGTTCAGTACCTTTATTCAAAGTTCTATTACATTTGTCTTTTGGAAATGTTCTGTAGTGACTAATATTCTTGGCTTCTGTTTGAATAATGTATTGTCCACGTTTCTCCATGTTTTGTCACAAGACGGTGGGAATTCTTAAGTTCTTAAGCATAATTTTAACACAAGTTTTGCATGAAAATAAAAGAATGAAAGTGCTGGAAAAAACTGGCAAAGTTTTAGTAGATACTCAGTGCATACTTTTGCACCCTTCAGGGACACACAGCCCACATACATATCATAATTTCTTGCCTGTTTACTTGTCTTACTCTTTCCAGCATAATTTCTTAGCAAAAATAGCGTTTAATTTTTAACCAGGAATGTATTTAGTAACTATTCAGACAATTATCACCACTGAAAGATTTTAGGCAAAAGCTCACAGCTGTTAACCTACTCAGAAGTCACTATTATCTTTACGACTTGGGAGTAGCAAAATAGTAAAATGAAATGAAAATGAAATAAGCTTTCTCATTGGTTTCATTCTTGAAATGTCATCTTCTCTATGATAATTACAATTAGGTGCAGACTTAACAGGCAGTTAATAAGGATGTTGTGACACTGCTTCTGACCACATTTCATTTCTAACCTATTTTATAAGGCACTGTCATTTAGAACTTTCATTTTTAATAATGTTTTTGGGCTATTTGTTCCTATAATTAAAAAAAATCATTCAAGAAAACAGCTCTCCATCTACAGGCACCATCTACAGTGCAGGCATGCACACTGAGTGGAGTCAGAATTGAAAATGTGCCAGGATTTATTTTCAGTGACAGTACTTTTTATATTGCCTAATTCTCTTAACTAATTGATTTCTTGTCATAGAAATGTGGTAGAATACTGCTGATTATGTTATCTGGAAAAGACAGAAGTAAGTTCTTCCAGGAACTTTGTCTTTCAGAAGAGTTTGGCTTCCCAGCATAATATCGAACTACATTATTAGTAACAGTATTAATACAGTTATTTCTTCAAATCAAAGCTAAGGGATTTCTTCTTTAAAATTTCACAAGTCCAATAAAAAGCTGTGCTATTTTCAATCTTTCATAAGGAGTGAGCGCAATACAGAAAAGGGTAACTTGAAGATAACTTTGCAATACACAGTCCTGAGTTGATTCTTTCTTAATTAAATAGCTAAAAACAATTCTAAGCTGACATTTAAGAACTTAAAATCAGCAACTTAACATCTCCTTTTCTTCTTGCATGTTTAGGTCATACATGGAATTATTAGAACTGCTGCTTTTAGTTAAATATTGTTCTTACTAACTTTTACTCTGAACTGTAATGGAAGCAGGCAAATAGTTTGAACACTTTTGAAAATTTTCTCTTGAGTGAGTATACACATTCCAGCATTGTTTTGGAGAAGGAAAGAGTAGAAATAAAAGTCCAGTTTTATATTATTGGGGAAAAAAATCCCACCTCCATATACATCAGTCAGTGGTGAATTAATCTTTACTCAGATATGGAAGAAGTCTCAATTGATAAAGAAACAAGTAGCAAAGAACACTCTACAGCAAAAACATTTGACCTGTTGTGTCACGTCTATGAGGTACAGGGCAATTTTTACCAGTATGCAACCTAGGAGTTTTGGGTGCAAAGAGGGTACTATTATTTACAAAAAGAGAAATACATTACTGTATCTTGGATGAAAAATCTGATTTCATTAGATTGGAATGGGAAGATTGTAAACATCATCAAAATAGCATCAAAAAGTATAATTAAATGCAAATTCTACCAAAGATAGTTTCTAAATTGTAAGAAAACCAGTCTTTCTGCACAAACCATTTAATAAGCCATAACATCCTCACATAAGAAATTCTCTTTTTATGACTCATACTACAAGAACATGAAATGATTCAAAAACTGTTTTAAAATCAGAAAGATAACTGGCTTAAGCAGTTACTGAATATGAATCTAAGAAAATTGAAAAAAATCAGTATCAAAAATAAGACTTAAGGTTATATTTCAATAGCTTGTGACGTCAACCACTAAACTCATGACAATGAAATTTTCAAGGCTACAGAATGCAAAATAAAGATTTATTTGTACTAATATATTTATATCTCACATTCACTCTCCACCCTTTTTCAATGAGAATTGAAAAAAAAAAAAAGGAGACAAAGTAGGACGACAAACGTAATGTTTTATTTAGAGTTCATAAAGTAAAAATCAAACCCTTTACTGTAATTATCAGAGCTACTCATAGTAAATGCAGTAGCTATTATGCTAACAGCAACTACATAAGCACTATCAAATGGACAAAAAGAATAACTAGTGAAAGCCATCAAGAGTCATTTGATACTTCACTCCTTTTTCTCCAGTTCAGAATGAGTGCGTTGTCATTTTACTGCTGCCAATCAGATTGCTGTGTAACTTCATCTTTGATTTTATAGAAAAGAAGGGTACAATTGTGTATATTGGCTTGAAGTCACTATCCCAAAAGATTGCTGCTTGCATTAAATTCTATTATTTTTTCCTGATTAAAAATGCTACATTTTACAAAATGACAGTAAATCTAATTCAGAAGACATTGAGTTGGCACCAAAATGCTCTGGTTAGAAATTGCCTATTGTAGAAACTAGAAAACATTAAAGATTACCAGTTTTTTTCTTGCATACACTGAAAGTAAGCTTAATTCTCTATTCAAAATTGAATCTGCTTGCTATTCAAGGAAAGTTTCTCCTGCTCAATTATAGACAGACTTGTTCTTTTATACATCCAGCTAAGATGTGGATCTTCAAACACTCTAAATTTGAGGGACATGCCCTCCAAGCTATCTATGCTAACAGCAACTACATAATCACTATCAAATGGACAAAAAGAATAACTGGGTATATAACTAGTTGCAATAGAAGAGGGAAAGACAGACAAACGCACAAGAAACAAATCTCAGAATAGAATTTAATAGTTTAACCAGAGAATGAATTAGCTCTTCATTAGTATGAAAAGAATTTTCTTAGTTTTTTTTTCTCCTGGGTGAAGCATCAAAAAGCATATTATACACTTTGCTATCATTTTGAATTTTTTTTTTTCAATTTTTCTTCTATTTCATAGAATCACAGAGGTTGGAATGGACCTCAAGAGATCACTGAGTCCAACCTCCCTGCTAAAGCAGGTTCCCTACAATAGGTCACACAGGTAAGTGTACAGACAGGTCTTGAATATCTCCATAGAAGGAGACTCCACAACCTCTCTGGGCAATCTGTTCCAGTGCTCTATCACTCCTACAATAAAGAAGTTCTTCTGCATGTTAGTATGGAACTTCCTATGTACAAGTTTTCTTTAATGATTAAGGTGCGTCATATTTTATGTGGTTCATTTCTCCACATTTTTCACTATGTTCTATGAAGATAAATACTATCTTTTCATAGTATACTTGAATATTCATAACACAGAACTCCACTAAAGTTGTTCAAAGTAATATACAAACATGATGAACTAGTATATAGTATATATACAAGATATTTCTTGTACAGCAAGGAATACAAAAATGAAGAAAAAGAAATATATTGTCTATATATATAATAGAGTACTAATTTGTTTTAAATACCAAGTGAGCCACTGTAATGATTGTCAAAGACATCTGTCAAATAGTACTTTTAAATCAATGAGTTACATTACATATAAACAACTATATATCAGATTAGGCACTATCTTCCTTTCATTCAATGACAAAATTAATAAATTGCCTTAAATCTATGTGTTCATCTGAAATGCAAAAACAGTATTTCAAAATTGTTCTTAAAGAACCGTTTATGCTACATTTCATCTTATATTTCTCCATTTCTGGGCAGGTGTATAGAAAACGCAGTTTGGCTGTCACCTTTAAATACCTACATTTTCTGAATGTGTTCTAAAATTTTTAAAAAAGGGCTTATTTTTCCAGTCTGTTCTTACATATAAATGAAAAATAAGTTTCAGGTCAACATTTTATCACTCACGTACTTCTGAAGTTTTTAAGAAGTGATTACTAATACAGAATACAGTAACTGAACAAAATCATGCCAGAAGCAAAAGCAAAGCTTTCCTGAAGCACTCAGTACATCATTCTACCAGCTGACTATTGGGTAATGTCACCTCTTGTTCTGCAAAAGTATTCAATAATGAAACACTCAGATACTGCTGTCATTTAATATTTCATAAAATTTCCCAGAATTAGATGAACAAAAGCATTCTGGTTTTGCTTGATCAAGCAGTACAGTATATAATTCCAGTTGGTCAAAAGCCACTTCATTGCTATGCCACTGCATGTTTCCTACCAGGAGAGTCTGGAGAAATGAACACACATTTCAAAAGATTCACCTTCTGAGTTTCATTCTCTGAAAAAGGGTAAAGCTTTTGGAAGCGATGCTTCTAAGACAGTGTTTTAGACACCAGACAAAAAAAAAAAAAAAAAAAAAGAATAATCAAAAGTGGCACCTCTTATCTGATGCTTAATAAAAGAGAAAACAAAAAAGTAAAGCTTTTCTTTTGTAAATGGATCTTCAACTGACTTTGCTGATTGCTGTTAAAATATAGTAACTCATCAACATTTCAGAGGGAGTGATGTAAATGCTACAGTCCTTTTGTACAGTTTCTATGTCATAGGCTAAAATTCCTTAACATTTACCCCCCCCAAAAGATAGTTTCCAGTCATCCCAATTCCAAGTATACTAAGAAAAAATGTTTTACGAAATGTGAAAACAAAGAAGTCACTATTAGCAGTAGTATATTTAGCATTCATGTAAATAGAAGATAACAGCATTCTCTTCAACTTCTGTTGAGTTTAGTTGTCATTCCTTAAAACCACACTAATTTTCCTAGAATTTACAAAATGTTGTTAGAAAGACTACCGTAAGCTATTCCAAGGCTAGGTATTCTGAGGCCTTATGAGAAAGTTTACTGAAAAATACGACCAGGAGCTGTACATACGTATATATCAACAGCAAAAGGAAATAAAAATATATAAAACCGTTGCTTTCTCTAAAAGACTACAGAAAGACTTACAGGAGCATAGAGAAACACTGTTTTATAATATGTCAGTTATAGCTAATTCTTTCATAATCCGAGGTTATTACATGATATGAACATACATTTGGAGAAAGAAGGATGTAATTCATTTTCCCCCTATAATTATCTGACATTTTGAAAATCAACAAACTTCAAATGTCAACATCCATTTAGATGAGAGAGAAAGCTGTGGTTTCATGAAAATTAGAAGGGATCCCAGGAGACATTAGAGTAAAACACACTGTAGGAAAAAAATAAAACCATGGAAATCTGAAAGTTTTTCTGTTTTCACTGTCCAACTTTATGTTTTTAACCTTTGCTAATGAATAGTCAAAGGTAACTCTCAAATTATAAAATGAGCTCAGTAGGACAGATATTGTTAATAGTTCCTTTATCCTTCCTCTTTCTACTCACAAGCCACTCCAATGATTTTTTTTTAAAAAAAAAACTTTTTCTCATGAATGGAAGTTGATGTTCATGAGAAAGTTGATAAATGCTGGCTTTTAGAATGAAATATGTTGACAGCTTTGAGCTTTAGTGAGAAAATGAAGACCAACATTTTAAGAGTCTTTCATCAGAACTGAAATACTTTCTTCACAAGCTTTGGCATCTGATCCAGTACCTTTGAAGTTGGCTGCAAAACAAGACAATTCATCTTATTAGCTGAGTAGGAATGCCCTTCAAATAGTAGTGAAACTACTCCCTGTAAACATCAGTCAATCTGAAATATCTGCATTTTTACTATATATGTTGGCTTTCTACTTACTACATCTAAGATTAAAACAGTATGCTTAACATGTTTATAGACATTAAAGAACATTTTTTAATTCCAAAGCTAACCCTACAGCAAGTTGTGATGAAGTGATGACAGACAGAATATTTGTGAAGTAATCAATCAAATGTCTCTCATTACATTTTGGACAGAATGTATGTAGATCAGGGCTACTACACCAAAAAACTACTTTCCTGTAGTTTATGTCTATGTGAGTAGGTACATGAAGTTAAATATCAAAGTCACACTTTTATGTGCTTACATTCCTTTTGCCTTAAAAAAGGAGTTAAAATGAGAACTAGTATCAAATGAGAGCTGAAATACCTTCTTATACAGAAAAGATATTACCAGTAGAATTTATGAGTTCACATTCAGAGTTAATATTACAGTAGTCCACAAAAATAATAATGTCTTGAAACAAAATTTTAAAAACAAAACATGAAGTTTTCCAGGGAATATTACTAAAAACTGCATTAGCTTTTGTAGATAATTTATTATTTCTTAAAATACACACCTGTCACTTTATGCTCTAAACAGTAATAGGTAACTGTATGGTTTACTGAATGAGACTATCATTACTAGTAAATGCATCCTTTATTTTTTACAAGCAGTCTTTTAAAACTGTTCAAAAATATTTTTATATTATTTCAGTATTTTATAATCATTTTAAAACTACATTGAAAACCTGTTTTCCTTCTGTATTTTCATGCATTTCTTACAAGAAGATTGCGATGCCATCACCCGGATGAATTTTAGGCCAGTACCAATTAATTATTTATAATTACCAAAACAGAATTCATTAATAAGAGAATTCAACACTACTGAAGTTACCAAAACTCAAGGCAAACGGGGCCTTTCAATAACTCAGAATCAGCTGGAAATACCTTGATTTAAACATTATTTGTAGAAACAAAGAGGAAATTATTTGAGCTATTTCTTTTCTCTGGAGCTCTGACTAAGCAAAAGAACAGTAAATAAAATTGTTCATTCGGATCAATAAAATACGCAGGAAGGAAATTTTCATTTACAACCAATTTTTTTTTTTTTTTAAATAATAGTCAGCAAAGACAGCAGCAGAGCCAATAAGAAACCTGGTCTTGCAAAGCCTTGCCACTTCAGAAGTCCATTTTACATGAATATTTACAGCGCCAGGTGCTTTGAAAGACAGAAAACAGATTTTGCATACATCCACTGGGAAAAAAAAAACAACTGAATGTGCATTTAGTGATTGCAGGATACAACAGAAGTGGTGGACAAAAATCATTCTGTTCACTTTCAAAATATACATGTAGAGCTGTGGAGTTGTCTACAGCAGTTTTTTTCTGCTACAATGGCAGTTGATTTGCTGCCCATAGCTCTTTGAAGGTATTCCAGACTGGTTTTTGACCAGGGAATTCATGTCAAAATCAATTTGGTAAGAAAAGTTTCTCTTTCTTCCACTATTAAGTAATAGCTAGTGAGTACATGGGAAGGGATCACGTGCAGAATACCTAGAGCAATGTGCCCAAAAGTTATGAAATACCATCCTCAAGGATCAACAGATACAGTGACATTTGCCTATATATTAAAATTGGAAATGAAACACAAAGAAATACACTTTAAAACAATAAGAGTCCTTTCCTTCTGAATCTCCCACATACGTAAGTTGAAAACAAAGCAACAAAATATGCCATCTGTTCAAATAAATTACAGATAAACAAAAAGAATCATTTAAGTTCAGCCATAGCTTAATGCAGCTGTACACAGACACTGAGCCTCAACAGTTTTGAGGTCAGCTGGTATAATCATTGCACCTTCTTGCTCGTCTTCTGAGCATTTTGTGGCTCTGGAGAATTGGTTACCGCTGTGTACCATGGTGGTGGATCTTACCCGCATTAGGGTTTTTTTTTTCCTGAGACTGTTTCCTTTGTTGATAAAGTCTTTAACTACAAAAAGTAGTTTGGAGTAGCAATGTAATATCATTTAACACCTTAATAGCAAACATATGTTTCACTTAGTTATGTTTATAGGTCTGTCTGAAAACACAGTTCTTTTTCAAGCAGATAATACAGCACTGGTGGCTAGCCAAGAATTCATCAAAAATCCCTGGAGAAAAACTTTTTAATCCTCAGTATTTCCAAATGGAAACTGAAACTAATTTTCACTTGGGCAACGGGAGCATTAAGTAGTCCTATTTTCCCTTATTCTAGGAGTTTATGGTAGTAATGCTGAATTTCTATGAAATTCCTTAATTGTTCATTGTTATTTCCTTCCTCAAACTCTTACAGATTTAATGAGGTTTCTCTTTTATTGCAGAACCACTTATTAGAAGTGAAGAACGTAAGTGTAAGGAGATTTTCTTCATAATTACTTGCAAAGGGATGAGCTCTAGAGGGAGAGAAGGAGGTAGCTCAGGGGGTCAGAACTTAAACAGAGTATTTCAGACAGAGCAGAGACCTGAAGCACAGTGTACTGATAGTCGCCAACATCTATTACTGCCATCCTGTATATGAGCAGTTTGTGTGAACTCCATCTGGGAGGAGCTAGGAAAAAAAACATGGTCTTCTGTCCAGCTCTCATAGAAGGCATTCCTTGTGCTTCAACCGAGTCTATCAGCCAGCCTAGCAGTGACATCAAGTTGGTTTCCTGCTTGTGGAAGATGTCCTAAGAACAAACAGATAAAGGCAACAAAAATGGCATATGGATAATTTGGAGGTCCTTCTCCAAGGTTATTCCAAACTCTTTTGATTTAAAGAACAGTCCATTCTCAAGGGTAATCAGAGTAGTGATTTTTTTTCCCCTTTTTAAAGCTAATTCAGAATAAAATTTGCAGAAATTGAAAAAAGCAAATTGTGAAATATAAACCAATACAAATCTTTGCAACACTGCTTGCAGCCAAATAAGTCAAAATTGTCCCTTAATACTGTCAGTTAAGGATAACAAACTACCTTTGAGCACTTAATAGTCTCTGTGGCAATTTAAGTAAAAAGTACCAACAGGAAGCTTATTTCTCACTTACAAAATGAGAAATCAACATAATTCACATTCTTTATCCTTTTATTTCATGAAAGTAACATAACAAAGCAAATCCACACCATTATTGGCTTACAGCCTTAAGTGCTATGGGAGACTGTAAATCCCAACAAAGCTGTGTAACTCCACTGGCCTATTAGAAAACATAAAGAATAGCAGCCCACTTGTCAGACAAACAGCTGGGTCTCAAACATTCAAAGCAATTAACTTTCCGATTTTTGGCTAAGGGCTGACCAAGAGTCAGCAATCTAAGCAGGTTTGTTCCAATGCTTCTGTAATTAGCTCATGTTGATAAGTTACCAGCTACACGTTATCAAGTCAGCTTTGGCAAACCGGGGACCAGCAGGCAAATTTCAAACTTCAAAGTAAGCTCTAAAATATCTGATCATATAATAAAAAATACTCAGTCTTAGTACCTTATCTTAGAAGCTCACATTGGTTAGACAGTGACCTTTACGGGATTACCTTAACATTGAGGGAAATCAGACCCTCTCTGAAGTGTTCTCAAACTTGTAATAGAGGATGGCTCCATGAGTGACGTTTATGTTGAAAAAAGAAGAGGGAGAAAAAAAAAGGCTTAAATGTCTCCCTGCATAAGCTGAAGCTCTGATTTGAAGCCATCTGACTTTAGAAGTCCAGGACTATGATAGCTGACTGACAATTTGCAGGATGTAACATAACACTCTATCAACCAGAGCAGGAGAGAATGCAGCTTTGAGACTCTAAATCTTTTGTTTGTTTGTTTTTTCCCATTATTTTGTTTATATTATCAATATAAAAAGGCAGATTCTTACAAATACCTTATTTGTTCCTGTCCCCAAAATATCCTGTTCTGTCTGGCAACAAAAACAATTCTAAAGAAAATGGCAAGGATTTAAAAGGTACCTTTAAAAGCAGTAGCTGCTGTAATCTTCTATTTATCAAGCACAGGTAGGGAGTACCTACCATGTAGATCTGTCAGCCAGTTTCTCTGCATCTTTACAAAACAAAAACATTTCTTATGCTGCAAACATCTAGCTATCAACCATTTATATATTACTCTTCTTACTGAATCCTCAACAGCTGTGGAAATTTTCAACTGTTCTAGAGAATTAAGGGAAAAAGAAAAAACAACACCTTCTATTTACGGACATTAAAGATACATTATTCTCCTCCCAATGTCAACTTCTGCTGACAACTTCCAAAGCCCAATTTCTCCTCTTATTTCTAACATACTGCTTTTTGCTGTTTCATCACCATATCCTGGAACACTACATTAATTTGAGATTGCCACACAGTCCATACCCAGACCAGCTACCTGTAACGCACTAAAATCAAAATAATTCATTCCCTTAAAAAAAAAGAAAAAAGAAGAAAAAGCGTGAATAATGTGTAAGCAGGCAATTTCTTTTTCTTCTAATGTCTTTTAATTAAAGCAAGCAGCTAGCCCAGTTGCTTCCAGTCCCCCCTGAATACTGAGCACTGAGCTAAAAATAAACATTAAAACATGCATCAATTACATCCTGAGGAACAAAATTAGACTTGCATTTGGATAATATGTTATTTGAAAGCAGTCTCACAGTTTCTACCACTAATGCAGTGATATAATTAATCACAGGTCTTATTATGTTATAGAAGATAAGTGTTATTAGTTTTCAAACATTTAGATGCACAGAACACATAAGCTATAGTTTCATTAGCATTTTGTTTCAGAGTACTCATGCAGTTCTGAAAGGAATCACCCCACTGCTCTCTTCTATGGCACACGGGTCAAGTTTCCAGGGCAGTTTTGCTGCATGTTAGCTGGATTCTTTGTGAAAAAAATATAAGCCAGGCATATACAAAATGCACTTCAATCCCCACAGGCCCATTAGTGGTCTCTCAGAAAGCTCAGAACTATATGAACGTAGAATAGCCTGCTCCCATACATGGATCAGCCAAAATCCAGCCCAAAGTAAAATTCCTGACCTGGATGTAGAGACTGGTGCATCAACACAAAATGCCTGACATACCAATCCCTTCCTATACTACTTAATTATTTCTTAAGGCAGATAACAGACACAGAAGACTTAACACACATATTCCTGAATCTTGGCTGAAATCAAACCTAATACAAAAAACTCCTAACTAAGGATACACTGTCACTGTAACTAAGGATACACTGTCAAGCAATGATAGCACTTGAACAATACAAAATTTTCCATTCTCCTTCTTGGAATAACTTCACTCGTATATTTAGCATAAAAATCCCTACAAGGTATTTTTCAATTTCAGCTATTTTAAATTTAGGTAGCATTTCAGAATATGCAGTAGATGTCTATAAAATAGTCTTGTATTACTTCTACTAGCATCATGGGTGACATTTATTTACTGCATTTCATCTCTGCTCAAAATAACTAGATGTATCAGGCTTATTTATTTTTGACCGATGAGATATAAGTAAAGCTCCTGGGATGTCGTGGCACTTCAGAGCCAATTTGCAGAGAGGATCAGAAAATATTGCAACTTGTCTATGACAATAAGAGCTTGGAGATGCGGAGACAGCACAGGCACATGTGGGGAAGTGGAGCAAAAACTTCTCAGCCTCTTCAGTCTTTACAGCTCGTACAGTGAATTTTATATCCCCTCCGGCTAACAAAGTTCTTCCTGTGAGATAGTAACCATAGCTCCTCACAGCTGGAAAATCCCCCAATAGTGTGAAGGGCCGCAAGAAGGCAATCACCTGCAGCCCCATCCTTGGCGCATGCCTGAGGGCTGTGGTCCTGTCTGTGCCCAGCTACGTGTCTCCAGGACCCAATTTGCTTTTCCACTTCCACCTTGACCTGCCCTGCCACCAGGACAGACCCACCATGGCTGGCCCCGGCTCTTGCCATGCCTGGCCCTGGCACACTGCCCACCTTGCAGCACTGGGTGGTAATTCACTGGCATGTGAGCTGTCATGCATTAACTACTTAATAAAAACACACAGTACAGAAGATATTGAGATACAGCCTTAGAGAGTGAATTAATCAAGCCTCACATAATAAAGGCTAAATTTTTCCTATCAGAGGTACAAAACTCATCCTGCAATGTCTCAGGCCAAAGCCACCATAGATTAAAAATACAGAAATGTATAAACTGATTAAGATTTACAGTGGTTTTAATGAACCAATAAGGCATATGGTGGATCAAGCAGAATGCAGATACACGGTATAGGTGGCAGGCACAGAGCACCTGCGGCTATGACTGTGAATTTCCAGCCCGTGTAAAACTGAGACATGCCTGCCTTCAGCCTTCTGAAGCCTCTGGTCTTATAACTGGAGCCAGGTCAAGAGGTACCAAGATGAAAACTCACAACTGGTCAGTTTATCTCTCACCAGTGCAGGTGGGAAAAGGCAGGCAGGTAGATAATCATTAGGAATTATCCATACCACAACAACTAACTAGAAATAAGAAAGTATTCCCTCTGCTTCACAGAGGAGATCACCATACGAAGAATCTGGTTCAGCTGAAAAAGGTAGGAAGGTAAGATAATTGTATAAAGGGGCATTTAAAACCAAGTGTCTCCCTGCCCTCCCTGGGAGATGTGACCCTCAGGTAGCAAACTAAAGCAGTCAGCAGCCCCGCTCCAGTCCTCTCTACACTTATTACCAGACTTACTTTCCTCTCATATTAAAAGCATTTTTTTTGCAAAAAAGTGATTTTAATTGATTTGAAGTAATTGTCAGGAAAATTTGTTCATTCCAATTCTTTTACTGCCCCTATCTTTATCCTGCAAACTGTTACTAGGATTCATTGCATTTTAGTTCCTTGCCTCTCATTTTCATTACCTTTTTTCTCCTAGCACTTACCGTTTCTCAGCTAGGTGTTCTTCATGTAACACAAAGGGCAAAAACCATCTCTTCTTTTGCTTTGCTGCTGACACAATACATGCCATCTTGTTATTTTCTTGTACAATTACATATACTGTTTCAATGCCCACTATACTCTTTAGCACATTCATGAAGGTTCTGTTTCCACATCTAAACCCTTCTTAAAGTCTTCTGCCAAGTGGGCAATCCCATGAACTATTTTTTGAAGATGCTTAGTTCTTGGTTCTGTTTCTCTAGCTGTTTGATAGTACTCAGTCTTTATGTACTTCAGTGCCTTTGGGAATTTCCAATTTACAGTCAGAAAAGTGTAAAACACGTTTACATACCTTTAATTTTAATTGCATCTACCTCAGGTAACAGACACAACAGAAATGTACAGATATATAATTTAGTGCAGCCTGTTTGCTCATGCAAGGTTTTTCAGAAGCTCTGCCCACACAGAATTAACATTGCAGCTATCACCCGCTCTTACCAGATGCAAGGTAACTCTTCAGATGCTAGCAGCAAAACAACCCAAATAATGTGTGAATATATCCATTATTTCTTTATCCTGGAACTTCAGAAACCTACCATAATAAAGCAGTTAGCTTACGTATTTGCATTCCCAACCTAATATACCATCCAAATAGTGGGCCAGCAGAAGAAGCTGACATGTCTAAATTGAAATGCCAGATCAATTACATGTTTCATAAAGGGAGAAATAGATCTACAAAGTTAGGAGGCATTTTTGAGTATATTTTCAGTTCAGCAGTTGTAGTCTTATTGTCGACTAAATTATCAACTAGGTGATTAAAAACTGCAGGGCTAAAAATGACAATGAATCAAAGATGAGCAAAATAAATACACAAAACTAAAAGCCAGCTATGCTAGATTAAATGATGATTTCAGATATTAATTCAAGTGACACAGAATGCACATTCAGTGATTATGACTGAATGTCTTATCAACTGAAATCCATATTTACAATTACAGAGTATATGCAAACACTATGAGGGCAAATTTTTATGCAAAAGAGGATAAATAAACAGATCATGAGTTAGAAATATACTGGAAAGATGGTGCCAACAGAGTTATTCATGTACTAATCAATAGAAAGTAAAGTAAAAAATAACACATGACACTGGAAAACATTATGAAATGGGAAAAAAAATGTTAACACAAGCAAAAAAAGATAGAAAGTCTGGCGAAAATCTATAAATGCAACCCAGTACACTGATTAAACTCTAATTTTGTCAATATTTGCTCACAAGAGTCTTCTGATGCATTGCCCTTTAGAAAGTATACGCTATAAGGAACTAAAATGAAGAAGTAACTCTCAAAACATGCACAGAATGATTTAATCACAAAGTAAGTTTCCGAAAATGGGATTTTTGCCACTTCTATTTACATGTTTAAGAGTTTAAGTTTATACATTTTATTCAACAAATGACAAACTAGAAAAATCCATTACTATCTAATATGAAATTTCATGAAAGCATCTGAGTTCAGTCTAACAACACTTCAAAGAGCGATTTAGTTAAATCCGATAAGTAGGATTACATACAGATGTCAATCAATAGATGCTCCCTGTCTATTTGCATTTTTAAAAAATGAAATGTCATGCTTAATAATTACTTTCTAAATGTCCTTATCTAAAATTTGTATAAAACTGTGCAAAAACATGTTATAGTTTGCCTGTGCTTCACACAGTGAACTTTATCACCTTCACAGTGCATCCATGTTTGTTAAAGCTATTTTTTAACTTGAAATTATGGTACTTATAGAGAGAAAAAAAAGTGCCTGGGGAGACTCAGGGAAGATCAACAAACAAACAAACAAAACCAACACTGTGGTTCCTCCATCATAAATATTAGTATATTTGTAGAAAATATGAATGAAATTGTCATGAAAAAAACTTTAAGAAATCTAGACAGAATTTACTGCTAATGGCATTTTTTTTTCTTTTATAGATATCTCTACCGGAATAGACTTCTAGCTGATTTGTTATGCAAACCAACAAGCCTAGTTTTGTGAGGAGCCTACACTGAATTAGAATGCTATATGAGTTACAAAGCAAGCGAGCAAAGGGAAACTACTCACTTCTGCCTCCTGTTTACATTATGCTGCCACTGCTCTCTTTGTGCAAACCAATTAAACTGAGTGATCAGTAAATCCTTCCAGTGCAAGTATTTCTCTCAGCCAGTCAAAGGGTCACACTAGTAGGCTTCTGGCCAATGTTTCGTGTTGCTGACACAGCCAGCTTTCTATGGCTCTGTTCATCAGTGAGAAATGCCAGAGGCAGATAACTCTTGGGACCTGGCTGTAAAGGTACCACTGTGTAGCAGGGACACTCCTTCAAGGTCTAATAGGAAAGCCAGCAAAGTGGCAGATTTGCAGCTTTGCCCTTTTGTTTTTCTCCAGGACGTAATTCAGCTAAATACATTCACTTACAAAATTCAGCAAGGAGCTACTGAGGGGTGCATATACTCTTTCATGGCTATCAATGTGCATCATGAGTTGAAAGTTAAAAAAAAAGAAAAATCCTAAACAACAAATAGCATCATGTATGTTTCCTTTAAAATCAAGATTCTATGGGATATTTAGCTGTACTCATGAAAAGAAGGGGAGTGGACACACAAGGCTTTCATTCTCCTTTGTGGTGCGCAGGCATAGTCTGACCAAGTCTACCTGCTCAGAACTTGAAAAGAAGCCCTAGAGGACAGACACCAAAAGGGAAAAGAGCTGATGGTATGCAGACCCAAAGGTGTCTCCAAAATGATCACAGTACCTGTGCTCCCTTCCACACCACAGCCACAGGCAAACTGCTTTCTACTCTCCAACAGAGCAGCTGAACAAATAGACGTGTTTATAATCATGCAAACAATCTAAGGACTTTCTACTGACAGGATGAGAAGGGAGACACATCAGACTTTCTTCATCTACACAAGTACCATATAAGGAATAGGTCTATATTACTAGTTTACTCTAGAGAAATTACCTCCCCAAAAATAAATCTACCTGAGCTAACATCAGTTCATCAGAACCTCAAAACATATACTGTAGCTAGAATTGTATTTTGACAGTCTTGCTTTCAACAGACATTACCAAAACACCGAAGACAGTCTCAGGAGCCCTGTCCAGAAAGCAGTTTCTCTATGGACATGGTCTCTGCATGTACCCATACTATCCTGTCCTATTTCAGCATGTTGGCGAAGCTTTCTCTTCTGATTGCTGAAACATGCTTCTAAACCCACTGGGATACAAGGTTCACTGGGAAATGTTACAATTTTGCAAAACAACGAAACAAATAATAAGCTACCCTCCTCCTCCTCTAAACAACAGATGATTTGGGGAGGTTTGAGGTAAGAAAGATGAGCTTTCATATTCCACTCTCTAAGGTTCTTTTGCCTAGAACTGTCACCACTACCTATAGACTGCCGTGTACTGCATTTCCTGGTCTTTACCTGTAGTTGTACTTACCGTATTTGTAACTGATTGAAAGTGCGTTGTGGTTTTGTTTTAAATTTGGGTTAGTTAAGTTTACATTCTTATGTGCCAAAAGTTCAAGGAAATAAAATTTGGCAAGGGTGAGTGATAAAAGAATTAAATTCTATAAGACATTGTCTTGGATACTAATTTTGGGGGGATATGTACTGGAAATATTTTTTGTGATGTAGTGTCACGCAGCACAAGAGACATTTAATATCTATTTTATTCTATTACATATTACTTGAAGCTGAAAATTGTTCGTGAAGACTTTTTCCAGAATCCTCAATTTAAGCAAAACGATTGTCTAATGCATGAGAGTTGGTAAAATTAATTTTCAAATGAGTTCTTAAAAAAAAAAACTAATTCATCTATAATCACGGAATGGCTTGGATTGGAAGGGCATCTTAAAGATCATCCAGTTCCAACCCTCCTGCTATAGGCAGGTGTCATAGTTCTGTGATTCTTTGTTGTCAGTATTCCCCATCATAAAATCATGTAAAGCACTGGCAGTTAAAGAGTTAATGTTCTGGTCCGCAGACTGCTGTTTCTGGTTGCTTCCTTCTCAGAGGGGGAGGGGAGGAGATGCATTCCCCAGGGGTCTGCTAGTGGAGGAGGTTGGTGAAGCCGCCTGGCAGACCGGGGGTCTCCGTGCGCTGCAGAGAAGCACGCAGTCCCCCTGCAGCTTACAGAGTAACGCCTCGGCTTGGGACTCTTTGTCTCTCTTTCTCTCATTGTGTTTGATTTGTTGGCCTCAATTCTGATATCATATTTAGTAAATTAATGTTCCTCCTCAGATTCCTGCCACTGTTTAGACCCGTCTACGATTTCCCTACCCTTCCCCCTTTTCCCTTTTTTTCTCCCAGGGCGGGTCCGCAGGTTCCCTGCCTCATTAGTCACGGGACCAGGCTGGCCCGTAAACTGACGACATTTTCTTTTTTTCCTTTCTTTCCGGGCTTGTGGGCCTGCTGTCCCCCTGTCACGGACCCGGAAAGATCCAGGGATAACTCTGTGACAGCAGGGACACCTCCCTCTCAACGAGGTTGCTCATAGCCCCATCCAGCCTATCCTTGAATGCTTCCAGGGAGAGGGCATTCACAACCTCGCCAAGCAACCTGTTCCAGTGTCTCACCACCCTCACATTAAAGAATTCCATCCTAATATCTAGTCTAAATTTACCCTCATCCAGTTTAAAACCATTTCCCCTCATCCTGACGCTACTTGCCCTTATAAAAAGACCCTCCCCCGCTGTGCTCTAGGGCCCCTTCACTGTGCAAGTACTGAAAGGCTGCTATAAGGTCTGCTCAGAGCCCTCACTTCTCCAGGCTGAAGAGCCCCAGCTCTCTCAGACTGTCCTCATAGGGGAGGTGCTCCAGCCCTCTGATAATCTTTGTGGCCCTTCTCTGGACCAGCTCCAACAGCTCCATGTCTTTCTTGTGTTGAGGGCTCCAGAACTAGACACAGTACTCCAGGTGAGGTCTCACGAGAGCAAAGTAGAAGAGCAGAATCACCTTCCCTGATCTGCTGATGGTCACGCTTCTCTTGATGCAACCCAGAATACAGTTGGCCTTCTGCGCTGCAAGCACACGCTGCCAGCTCATGTTGAATCTCTCATCAACTGGCACTCCCAAATCCTTCTCCTCAGGGCTGCTTTCAAGCCATTCTCTGTGCAACCTGTATCTGAGCATGAGATTGCCCGGACCCAAGTGCAGTACTTTCCACTTGGCCTTGTTGAACTTGATGAGGTTGGCATAAGCCATTCCTCCAGCATGTCCAGGTCACTCTGGAAAGCATCCCTTCCCTCTAGCGTGTCCACTGCACCACTCAGCTTGGTGTCATCTGCAAACTTGCGGAGGGTGCATTCGATCCCACTGTCCATGTCGCCTACAAAAATGTTAAATAACAACAGTCCCAGGGACACTGGAAGCAACAACGTGAAAACGAGAGAACCACTGCATTTTAAATGCATACAGTAAGAAACGCAGTGGACTGCAGGCAGGCAATTGGAATAGTAGGATGGTATGGAATATAGTAAATCGCTTTCTTTAAGGGGGAAGGAAATAATACGTCA